>NC_051161.1:89240367-89267867 GCF_013339745.2 Dermacentor silvarum
TCCTCAATGATGGATTTGTTTTTTCTTAGGAATAAAGGAAAAAAAATGTGGCCGTTGTTTTAGGCATGTGATTATTTCTATGGTACCCTGTAAATCTACACATATCACAAACATGGAGCCAAACCCGCCGGGGTGGCTCAGTCAGCTAAGGCGTTGCGCTGCTGAGCACGAGGTCGCGGGATCGAATCCCGGCCCCGGCGGCCGCATTTTCGATGGAGGCGAAATGCAAAAACGCCCGTGTGCTTGCGTTGTAGTGCACGCTAAAGAACCCAGGTGGTCAAAATTATATCCGGAGCCCTCCACTACGGCGTGCCTCATAATCAGAAACTGGTTTTGGCACGTAAAACCCCAGAAAGAAGAAACATTGGAGCCAAGTTAATGGGTTAGAGTGTAGGCAATGGTATTTGGCTGCCTTGAATGTATTAGCGTCTCTAGGCACAGTGTTGCTTGACATTATGTCTTCGTCACAGTATAGATTTTATTGCGATAGCATTATATGGACACTCAAAGAGGATTTCTGCCGTCGCCGTGAGGTTCCGTATGACGTCAATGGCGATCGCGCCGGACGCTGTATGTGCGAATGAAAGGGCGCGAGGGATGCGCGCTTTGCTGAGGAGCGAACGCACGGCGAACAAACGCGCGTTCTGCGCCGTGCTCCCTGAAGGGCTGCAGAATTAAGCGTCTTTGTTCTCCTTTACGAGCAAACGCGACTTCTTCCGTCGCGCGAAATCCCGTGGGGGGGGAAGGGAGGGAGAGGAGGCGACGGTTAGCTGCGGCACCAAATGCGTATTTATATAAAAAAGTTGTCGCAGTTTCACCCAAAAGGCGAAGCATCAATTGCGATAGCAACTTAGTAGAGCGCTATAGGGAGTAAGGATAGTAGTTTTATCCGCTGTACAAACTTGGACATGCAGCAGCACCGGCAACACACAGCACTGTTGTCGACGCCGTCGGCGTTTTGCCCGCGTTCGCACAAAATGCGTGCGGCGTTCGTGACTGTTGCCGGAGCCTCTGATATAAATAGGCACTTAGTGCCGCAGCTAAACGTCGCCTCCCTTCCCTGCCCCCCCCCCCCCCCCCCCCCCACGGGCTTTCGTGCGTCAGAAGAAGCCGCGTTAGCTCTACATATATGCTGATTGTAAAGGAGGAAAGAGACGCCTACTTCTGCAGCCCTTAAGGGAGCACGGCACAGAACGCGCGTTTGTTCTCCGCCGTGCGTTCACTCCCCGTGAAAGCGCGCGTCCCTCGCTCCCTTTCACTCGCACATACAGCGTTCGGCGGCGCGCGGCGACGATTTCATCTCCATTGACGTCATACGGAACCTCACGGCGACGCCGACGGCAGAAATCTGCTTTTGAGTGTCCATATAATTGCTATCGCAATAAAAAGTTGTCGCAGTTTCACCTAAAAGGCGAAGCATCAATTGCGATAGCCAATTTGTAGAGAGCTATACAGAGTAATGATATTAGCTTTATCAGCTGTATAAACTTGGACATGCAGCAGCACCGGCAACACGCAGAACTGCTGTCAACGCCGTCAGCGTTTTGCCCGCGTTCGCTCAAAATGCGTGCGGCGTTGGTGACTGTTGCCGGAGCCTCTTATATAAAAAGGCACTTGGTGCCGCAGTTAAACGTCGCCTTCCTTCCCTCCCCCCTCCCCCACGGCCTCTCGCGCGTCGGAAGAAGGCGCGTTTGCTCTACATATATGGTGATTGTAAAGGAGGAAAGAGACGCTTAATTCTGCAGCCCTTAAGGGAGCACGGCGCAGAACGCGCGTTTGTTCTCCGCCGTGCGTTCACTCCCCTTGAAAGCGCGCGCCCCTCGCGCCCTTTCACTCGCACATACATCGTTCGGCGCGCGGCGACGCTTTCATCTCCATTGACGTCATACGGAACCTCACGGCGACGCTGACGGCAGAAATATGCTTTTGAGTGTCCATATAATTGCTATCGCAATAAAATGTTGCGAGACGAGAAGGTGGTAAATACTTCCGACGCTGCTCGACGAGTTTGCCGTTCTGATCTCGTCGAAAACCTCCGAGACGTCCCCAGAGGCCCTGGCAACAGTCACCAACGCCGCGCGCGTTCGGTGCGAACGCGGGCAAAATGGCGACGGCGTCGACAATGGTTCTGCGTGTTGCTCGTGCTGGTCCATGTCCAAGTTTATACGGCTGATAAAACTACTATCCTTACTCCACATCGCTCTCTACTAAGTTGCTATCGCAATTGATGCTTCGCCTTTCGGGTGAAAGTGCGGCACTTTTTTTTCACCGTAGTCGATCCTGTAACGTGGTCAATACAGACCGATTTAGGAAATAAATTACGAAGGGTATACGGCCGCGAGCACAGAAGCTGTGGTCGGTGCTCCGCTGGACGCCCCGCACGCGAACTCCAGCTGTAGACGTTTAGCCGCAGGCTCAGGAACACCAGACATAGGCAGGAGCCCAGACCCATTGGCCGACGGCCTGCTTCTTCCGCCGTGGCTTTCTTCGCTCGGCTTACTCTATCACAATGGCGCCCTTCCCATGTTCCACGCTGGCGCCACGAGGCTCTCCGGTGGTTCTTCTTTTTCTTTTTCACTTTTTTCGGGTGTCATTGCACGGTCATGTTTGCACCTTCGTCGTCAGCGTTATCGTCTTCGCCTTTCCTTTTTAACGCAGCACGTGCACCTCATGACAGTTTGTCATTAGTGCAGTCGCAGATGACTTTGCAATGGCAGCGATGGCAGCCAGGAGACGATGGCGCTCGCCTGCCTGGTCTTAATCAAACATACTCAAAGGGAAGCTTTTTACTTTTCGAAGCGAGATCACGGTGCCTTAGAACGCGTAGTTCTAAAGCGAGGTACACCAAGGACGAAGACGCATGTGCTTGCTGCAGTA
This sequence comes from Dermacentor silvarum, assembly GCF_013339745.2. Lineage (NCBI taxonomy): Eukaryota > Metazoa > Arthropoda > Arachnida > Ixodida > Ixodidae > Dermacentor > Dermacentor silvarum. The sequence goes on from NC_051161.1 coordinate 89,243,245, forward strand.
AAGCTAGGGAAACGATGGAACATGTGTTATCGAAATGTGAAGATATCTACCCAGCTGCCAGCTTAGGCTCCTCTGGCCTCCTTGAAGCCCTTGCGTACAGGGATAGCAGGGAGGAAGTAAATATATCCGCAATAGAGCTTAGTAAGAGGCGATTGGAGGTTTGGTGGCAGAAAAGTAGGGAGACCACAAACAACGGAGAAGCAGTAGAAGTCGCAGTTTCGCCCGAAAGGAGAAGCATTAAGTGCGATAGCAAATTTACTAGTAGAGAGCTATACGGAGTAAGGATAGTAGTTTATCGGCTGCATAAACTTGTACACATTCGCTTACTAACTTAATTAACACGCATGGTGTGAGCGCGCACAAGCAAACATGAATAGATCACACTCGATGACCGCAGATAACCACTGTCAAAACGCTAGCGTGAGCAAGCGCGGCGACAGCAGCGACCGAAGGTTCGTGCGATCTATCGCTTCAACGGAACCTGAGTGGCGAAATCGCTTCAATGGAACCTGAGCGGCGAAAGCACAGCGCATCCAAAGGTATGAGCCGTGTGGAGACCACTTTCAAGATACGGTGCGCGCGACAGCCCTCAGCCGCAGCAAAGTAAATGTACGCAGTTGCTGGCACAGTAGAAGCCGCGCGCCCTCCCTCCCGCGCTCGCTGTAATCCCACTTTCTTCCTTTCGCGTGGGAGATTGAGTCGCTAGTACCCCTTGCGCCCGGTCGTAAGATCATTTGGCGCCGCAGCACAGTGTCGCCCCCGCTCCCTCCCTTCCGTCCCCCCACGGCCTTTCGCGCGACGGAAGAAGTCGCGTTTGCTCTCCGCCGTGCGTTCGCTCTCCGGGAAAGCGCGTGTCCCTCGCACATACGGCGCGCGGCGACGATTTTGTCGCCCTTGGACTTTATACGGAACCTCACGGCGACGACGACAGCAGAAGTCTGCTTGGAGCGTCCATATAATTTCTATCGCAATAAAAGCGTTTCCGAAACTTGAGACATGACATCTAACAGTAGGCGCCCGGGAAGACAATGCACATGAAGCCACCAGACATCTCGGCTCACCCAGATGTTTGCACCCGCAGCAGATTTGCTCCACGATAGGACAGGAGGGCTGCGTATGCGCTCGGCCGCGCCATGGGCAACCACGGACTAGCTAGACCAGGAGACGCGCGCTCCTTCCTCCCCTCTAGCGCGTCTTCAAAAGGAAGGCGGCGCGCATCATCCTTCCCGGCTCACCCTCGCATTCTTCCCCTCGCACGCACAGCATACGGCGAAGGCGCTATGGGATCTTATCCCACTTGGACCTTATGCGGAGCGTCACGTCGACGGCGACAACGACGGCAAGAAATCGCTTGGAGTGTCCATTCAATTGCTACCGCAATAAAAGAGGTAACACATCAGCGACTCGCACACGTACGGCCGTGCGAAACCAGGCCAACGGCAGAATCTCCCCCGAGGCATTGCGGATCCTTAATACAGGAAAAACTTATGAGGCAGACAAACTCGTACAAATCCCCTGGATCCCAGCCCACACACCTCTAGATCAACCGGAGTTCAGTCCAAACGAGGTGGCGCACAACGTGGCTCGAGGTCTCACGTTCCGAGCCGCGTTCGAAGAAGCAGCCACCCGAACAGACTCCTCCGCGGCGATGTGTGAATGGGACGATCGGCTCACTAAATTTTGTGACATTACTCAACATTATCGAATGCAAGGGCGGGAGTATCGACCGCCTCACCCCAGGCTCAATCGGGCCCAGTCCGTTCAATGGTGGCAGCTATAAACACGAACATGCATGAACCCCGTCATCATGAACCATATGTATACCCCTAATTCTACACGATCAATCTATGCCAGTATTGTAACACCAGAGCCACACTAGATCACATCATATGGGCATGTCGAGCATTAATCAGCAATACATGGGGCCGCGGCCTCGATCCCATGAGGGCCTTTGGGCGTGTTGGCGGACTGCGCTGCTCAGTTCAGGCCTGGACCAGCAACTCTGGGCGATCCAGCAGGCCGAGGAAGCTGCCGGGAGACACGGTTTCGCCGCTGGCTCCTAGGTGGGAGCGCAGCCCATGGCAATCTGCCGGAAATCAATAAAGTTCTTATCTCTCTCTACACTGAAGGGAACACAAGCGTTCATGCTACTGCGACAAGGACCCGTTCGAGAAATTGTGGAATCGGAGATAATAGCGGAGCAACGAGCATTGATACCGCGTCTTGATAAATAAGGTCCCACATATTCCTCGGCCTTCGGTGGTTGGCGCCCAGTGGTTGACTGCAATGCGACATTTACTAACGGGACATTGTACGTTCACTCTATTCAATCTTTCTCTTCAAACATCAGTGTTACCAGAAGATTGGCGCAAGGCTGCAATAATTCCGATACATAAATCGGGCTCGAAATTAGATATAAATAACTACCGCCCAGTGTCATTAACAAGCTCATGCTGCGAAATAATGGAACACGTAATATTTAAGGCAATAATAACTCACCTAGAAACAAACGAACTTCATTGAATAATTCACATAATTACGCTAATTAACTTTTTAAATAATTATTTTACGGCGCATCTTTCAATCTACGAATTATAGCCGCTGAGTTCGCAAGGCGTTTCCACTTGGAAAGAATTCTCAGGACTGAACCAGTTTCGAGATATTAATTTTCAAAGTGTCCGACGAAATGCATGGGCGTTCCAGTTAACTGTTTGAGGAGAACGCTGTTTTATGTATTGAAGCACAAAAGTAACTGGAACACCAATGCATTTCATCGGACACTTTGATAATTAATATCTCGAAACTGGTTCAGTCCTGAGAATTCTTTCCAAGTGGAAACGCCTTGTGAACTCAGCGGCTATAATTCGTAGATTGAAAGATGCGCCGTAAAATAATTAATTAAAAAGATAATTAGCGTAATTATGTTAATTATTCAATTAGGCGTTTTGATTTCTCGTGGAAGTAATGGCCGCCTCATCGTGTAGTTTAGATCAAGAATTATAATTGTGCTATCTGCCATAACAACAGCACGGTTTCAGATCAAGCCTGTCAACTATAACCCAACTAACTGCGTTAACTCATGGCATAGCTAACGTTCTTAATAATGATGGCCAACTAGATGCAATATTTTTAGACTTTTCTGAAGCGTTTGGCGTAGTTCCGCACCACGATTGACTCGCAAAACTATCGGCTTTTGCTATAAGTAAAAAAATAATATCCTGGATCAACAGTTTTCTAACCAATCGTAAACAGAGCGTTGCAATCGATAATCATCTTTCACAACCACTCGATGTCTACGCCGAAGTACCTCAAGGATCGGTTCTGGCACAACTCTTGTTCTTGATGTACATTAACGACATCCACTTTTCCATTAAAAACTCAATTTAGATGCGCCTTTTTGCAGACGACTGTGTAGTGTAATAGTCGTCCACAACTCAGACGACCAGATAGAACTTCACAATTCACTGCAAACAATTTACTCTTGGTGCAACACTTGGGGCATGAAATTGAACACATCAAAAACACATTATATTTCTTTCACAAATAAGAAACTCCCGCTTAACTTTACATATTCGATCGGAAGCTCAATAATCAACAAAAGCGATCGGGTAAAATACCTAGGTATTAAACTCACGCCTAACCTTAGATGGGAGCCTCGTATCTCGACCATGTGTCAAAAAGCCGAAGGCAAAAAGAAAACTGCGCGCAGCACCACCACACCTCAATCTAAATGTGTACAAAAAACTAATAAGGCCATGCCTAGAATACGCTGATTTAATCTGAAGCCCTCATCAAAAATGACTTATAAATAAAATAGAACGCATACAAAAATAGCAGTTAGGTTTGTATATTCGGATTACAAAAGGCAGTCTAGTATCTCAGGTCTGCTCGCAAGGGCAAACCGAAAATCCCTCTCGCAGAGAAGAGCAATTTCACGACTAAAATTCATCTATCAATTATACCATGGCCATTTCCAGATAACACGTTCTCATTACCTGCAAGATTCTCCAAAACACTCAACCAGGACTAAATCATTCCAAAACAATCTATCTTCCCCCAAGTCGCGTTAATGTTCACAAACACTCCCTTTTTCCGCCGGCCATTTCCCAGTGGAACAAGTTTACTAACGAAATTGTGTGTTGCAATAACATCGACTCTTTTATTAATCGCATTCAGTGTATTGACTTTTCATCATGATTTTCTTTATAATTACATTTCTGTACCACTCCTGCACGGGTAGTGAAGGGCCTGCAATATATAAAAAAAAAGAACAGGTAGCTGACGCCGTATTAATTTTTTTTTCTCACAATGGAGACGCGAAACCTGCCCTATATTTAGAACGTTTTCCTTGATTGTGTAAATTCCTTCTAGGAAAAATGACGGTTTGGACACCTTAAATCCACTGTCAATCCCTTCAACTTGGCCTAATATGTTTAAGTATCTTTTTAGGCGCAAATAAATTAGTATTATAGCTTCCAGAAAATTGGCTCCTGCGTATGCAGCCCTTCCGTCCGAGTCCCTGTGCAGTCGTAGTTAGTCTTAACCGAGCAGGTTTGAGCTCGGGAGTTGGTCATTCAGACTTTCTTGGGGCCATATCTCCTGAATTACTTCAACGGCTGTCATCGCGGTCACCATGCCCCCAGAAAGAAACAACTTGCTTTTGAACAAGGCATCGGCAGGGTCATCGCCATGGTGCGCTCATTCGAAGAACCACTTAACCTTCCTTAACATGTGGGACAGGTGAAGGCATCGAAGGAGAGCAATGAAACAACCTTTTGCCTAAGTTTTGCGTTAGAATAAGGAGAAGACATGTTCATTTGGCCTTCAACCACTCGGAAACGGCTCCGGCTTGTATGGATGGCTAAAGCTGTTATTTCACAGTCACAGGTCTCCCTAAAGACCTCAGTCCGCGTCTGCATGCGTGAACACAGAGCACGAACAGAAAAACTCCAGTTGCTGCAAGCTGGGATACTTAAGTGCTATCAATTAGTTTAGTCTAGCGGAAGATTCGTTGGATACTATGGATACTAGATTTTCAATTTTAGGAGGAAAAAGGTGCAGTTTACAAGCGTGGAAAACGAAGAGGAAAGTTCTCTCTCCGAAATTTCGCACTTTAGAATGCACGGTAATTCTTGTTCATTGTTTAGCTATCTACGTCTCAAGATCCACTTGCAGTACGCAATAGAATCAGAGGTAAACATTCGGCAGAGATCTACCTGGTTGGGAGCAGAAGAATGAAAGAATAAAGAAACATCAACCAAAATTTATTTTGGAACCTTACTTTTCGGAGTTAGACCAGCTTCTTCTTCAGGGTTCAAATGGCGTGCGGCGTTACAGTGCTTATATGTGTTTTCTTTCTTTCTTTTTTTTCTTTTCTTTTTTTTTGCGCGAGGACTTTGCACATTCCTTGAATGTAGACGGTTATATTGTAGGTAACATAGTATAGCCAAACGCATACATAAATGTTTTTCTAATTTCCCACATCCTAAATAATTGCCTCTAATACGTTCCTTTCTTTGAATTGTAATGACAGCGGCGTGACAGAGGCGCGGATCGATACGTCGCCGACTGACACCATCCGCACATTGGCTTCTCTGATTGCTCCACCCGAGATTAACCACACGGAGTCTTGTCGTATACAGTAAAGTTTATTCATTCATTCATTCTGATTGGCTAACACGTCCGGTAGCTTTCGCTCCACTTCAAACAGACTGCGAGCAGATGCGGCATAAGGCGCTAATTGTTAATACTGATGTTCTCAGCATTCCAGTAGTACAATTTACGAATCCACCTTAGCTTGACATTCCTTTTTCGACAATGTTAAGTGGTCAGGACAGAGGGATACGGAAAAGACGAGGACAAGCGCTAGCCCAAACTACTACCCCTCCTTTTAGCAGCGGAGCTGTTTAAGCCGGCCGTTATTCCGTTAGTCGTACACCAAAAATATGGGCCGATCCTGGTGGTAGTGCAGAATTAAAGGGTCCAAGCGCAATGGCACATACTCCTGTGAACTAGCGAAGCTGAGCCTGGCTAAGTCTAGCTAAGCGTGGTTGGGACTACTTAAGGTTAGTCAGTCATAAGCAATCGATAGCCAATCAATAGCTAATCGATGATCAATCAATAATCAATAAATTCCCGGAAATGCTGGGGATGCCTTGGTAGTGGTTATCCCAGCCCAAGTACGCAACCAATGCCTTGCGATAGCCAATTAATAGCTTGTCAATAATCTATCAATAATCAATAAATTCCGGGAAATGCTGGGGATGACTTGGTAGTGCTTAGCCTAGCCCAAAAGCCTGGACTAGCTAGGTGCCCATCAGCTCCGTTGTCTCTTTAGCATTGCGCCTCCAGTGCACGCTACGCTAGTTTTTTTTTTTTTTTTTTTTTCGAGTCCTTTTAATATCGCGCAGATGTCTCGTTTCCTTAGATGCGCAGTGTTCTACCACTGGGAATTACGTTACATTAGGAAAATACCGAGGAGTTAGACCTGCCGAGATTTGTGGACATGTCCGCGGGGCGCACACACACGCACAAAAAGGTTCAAGTACGCCAAAGCATATAGTTAAATTTATGACGTCAAACGGCTTGGGCACCGAATGCAAGAATCAAAGTCCGGTGTTCGTTTCACTCGCTGACAGGCCACCTCTTCCAGCAAACACGAAGACGTTTCCGAATGAATGACAATTAAATAAATTAAATTCACGGGTTTTACGTGCCAGAACCGCGATATGAATATATGAGGCACGCTGTAGTGGGGGATTCGGATTAATTTTAACCACCTTTGGTTCTTTAACAAGCACCCAATGCACGGGACACGCGCGTTTTTTCTTTTTTTTCTTTCTTCTTTTTTTTTTTTTTTTTTTGCATTTCGCCCCCATCGAAATGCGGCCGCCGCGGCCCGGATTCGATCCCGCCACCTCGGGCTTAGCAGCGCAACACCAAAGTTACCAGGCCACCACGGCAGGCGCGATTGAGTGATAAGCAAGCCCACAGCTATTGATTTACTATTTCTCGTCAACGTCACTCTAAATGTCGCGGAGCCGAGATAGACAAAGAACGTGGCTGCATTCAGTAAGTGAAACGTTTGATTCCCTTCCGCTCCCAAAGTCCTCCCCTATTTATTTTGCTTCTCGCACGCGTTGTTGCTCATGCGACAAGGCCGACACGCTCCGGGAGCTTTAGCAGTGTCGTTCCCATGGACATGTCGTCACATAAAGGTCGAACCGAAATCGGGCGTGTCACGCTCTCGCCGCATTGACGGGATAGAGAATGTATCGAGTGTTGCAGCGGGGACTTGAGGTAATACTTAAATGTAGTGCACTTGCAAAATACATTTTCGGTGAGGCATCATTCACGCCGGCGGGCGCAACATATCCTTTCCAGTCAGCAATTCTAATGTAGCGTCGATTAATACGTCAAGGTTACATAATTTTATTCCAAGGATGCTCCACAAAAAATTCACGGGGATGGGATGATCCTGTGCGCATTTTCTACCTAGTCGTCGTAATTGCAAAATAATTAAATCTCGATTTAGTGTACAATCAAGTTGCATTTTCAAACGAAAAAAGATTTGAATCTCCGGTTAAAAAAAAAAAAAACATCCGCAAGCAGGCACGTAGCCAGAATCTTTTTTCGGAGGAGGTCCGAACAAACCGTTTTCCCTTGTATATTGTTTACTTATTTATTTAGTGCGGACATGTAGGCCATGTTATTTAGTTAGTTAGTTAGTTAGTTAGTTATTACAAAAAACATACTAGAACACCACACACACAGAACGAGAGCCCTTCGATTGAAACTCAAATTCATTCGCATCTACGTAAAGCCCGAGTAATTCAACCTATGTGTCCGTGGTGGCATAATTAATGTTCCGTACGCCTCGTAGTGGAACGCTAAATTCAATATAGCCATTAACAGACGTTTCGCGCTTGTCTCTTTTTTAATGTTTGATGTGCTTCTGTGTATTTATGACATGAATGGTGCCTATAGCTGATCACACCTATACAGGCAAGTAAGTTTGTGAAGGAGCTCATCAAACACGGATTCAGTAATCACGCACAGCTGTGGCCCATTTTCTGGTAAAGCAGTTTCGTTTTTACCGCACCACACAAACGTGAAATGTCCCACGGGTTGGCGAACGATGCAGCAAAAGGACGTAACGACAGGCATTGATGAGAGTTCAAGCTCAACGATGCATATAATACTTTATTCAGCGATGCGGCAGCCTATACACTTGCAGATTTAGGAGACATCAGATTAAACAACGAGAAGCCGACATGATGATTCTACTACGCCAAGCCGCCTCCTATTTACGTGTCTTTAACAGTATAACCGTAATAACGGCACAGCCTTTAATACAGTTCCCTTTAATTACTTTGTACACGCTATAGCTGGCATCCTGTGAATGGACACAGAACACAACCGATTAAGCCGCTCTTCAGCCATTATGTTCCGCAAATATGTATATACTCTCTTCAGTGTTGAGCGCTCTCGATCATTTCAGGAGTGCGCGAACTTTCGGGAATAGGTCTCTGTCAAATTCAACTACAGCGTCCATCGCACAGCGTGGGGGCTGTTCTCCTTGCATGGCTTCCCATTCTGATTTCCAGATCTCCCGCTCCCCATTTAGTATAGGGACATGTGCCGTTCTCATATCTTTCACGCAAAATTTAAAGGTGGGCTGTACAGAGTTAAAGTTACCCTTGGCGACGGGCCTTGGTAGGACCAATTGCAAGCTCTGCATAGTACGTGTTGTTTACCTGTGTTCGGTGGTTTACAAAGCGGCGCTCGAGAGAGGATCACAGTTAGTTATTATATATTGAATGAACTTGGCTCGCCTGTAGTACTATTTAACTAGAAAAATAATTTTCCCGATATTTTCGTGCAACCGTGGCACTTGGCAATTCCCTCCGAACTCGGTCGTTTTGCGTGTATCCAGCGTGGATACAAAACGAAAATTCCCTGTTTTAGAGAAGGGAGAAAGAAACCGCCATATTGATACTCGGTGCTCATGCCCGATAGGAGCGATGACATTGGCGATAATGTTGTTTAGTGGCCTGCCTATGACGATATCTTGGGGAAATTCGTTTCCTTGCCCGCAAGCGGGTGCATACATCTCCTGCGGGATAGAAATGAATGCATCACTGCTTGTAACTTGTATTCCTCTTTCGTTTGCAAAAATGGCGAAGGGTTTCATTTGGGGAGGTGAAAGGGTGTGGGGGAAAGGTGCTCCTGAGCCTTCCTTTGAATACGTGCATGGTTGCTGACCATTACAAGAAATGCAAAAAAAAAAAAACTATTTGTTTAGCATCCTGATGAAACTCGGCACGTCGATCCTTCCGTCAGAAATGCTAATGTATTCAGTGCAATGGTCATGGAGGCAGCAAATGGGTTTCCCGCACAAGTGAAATGAAGCCACACTGATTATGCAGGGGTTCAGCCGCACGTTATAACGTCCTATTTCCCAACACTGGACAGATCTGGCCAGAACAAGTCGCGTACACAAAGGTGTACACCGTTACTGAAGGACATATATAGTATAACGTGCGGTGAGAACTGGTTAAGTCTTTAATTTACGAACATGTATTTAACGTTTAATAAATTTGTCTAGTGAACAGGTTGCATTTCAAGAATTGAAGACGCTTAGTGCTCAAGGCCTGTCCAGAATCGAGAGAATATGACCTGCCTCAACTCCACGCATTCGTCGCCCAGGTCTGCCACGTGACCAACTGCATGGTGTTCGGTGTTACACAATTTTTTTGCCACTCAGTGCGTCACGAAATACTTTTGGGAAAACATCAAGCGGAACTCGAATTTGGGGCGCTTCGCCGAGAATATGTGGCCCGGTATCTAGAAACTGCTGAAGCTGCATATAAGTTGAGGGTAGCAATAGATCCTTTTCACCGTGGGCGCCCGCCGCCATGTTTGATCACGTGTCGATGGATGTGCATGACTGCTCCGGTGCGGCTCAGCAAACCTCTGTTTCGGTGGATATCGTATAGACCTGTGATCGAGTAGACGACACGAAGCTTTGGCAATATCTTTAGAGTACATGTAAGCGCTTTCGAAGCTCGTTATGCCTTGTCCAAACGGTGCGAGTGACGTACACGGTGTTTCTACTATATGCGGGTCAACAAACGTATTCAAAGCGGTGCAAACTTTCCGCTTCTGAATTGAACCAGGTTGATTGTTCTTTCCTCTTCATTTTTAACGCAATAGCGTTAAGGGCTCCGTGTCGCAGAAAATCCGGCGTCGGCAACCGGCGTTGGCGTGCGATGTCGGCGAGTGGCGGAGAGTATCATCGCCAACCATCCCGACCGCGCAGGCCCTCCACATGGTGCAAGGTTTTGGTGAACACAAATTGAATTGCTCACAGTGAAATTCGTCAGAAAAATGGTAAAGTACGACTACACCATTTAGCGTTGGATTCGCCGTCGGATTGTTTACCAATCTGCGTCGGATTGTAATTTCAATGTACGAGAAAACCTAATTTTGCTACGAGGAAACTCGAACACAAACCCCTTTTCCAGCATTTCTATCAGACCTACAGCCTCTCGTTCGGCTACTTGCGAAAATTATATCCAGATGGTGCTCGCATCCTAGGCCGGTCAAATGGGGACTTCGCCTGCTAATTCGTTTTGGACAGGCGTGCGCGTCGGGGCAATAGCAAACAATTAATAAAAAAAAAAAAACTCCTAAGGCCTTCACATTTTAATATAGGACGACTTATTTTGTCCCTGGAAAAACGTCTTCCCAGTAATGCATTTCTGTTTAAAAGTGAAGCCGACTTTAAGGGGATCGGTGTAAGCTTGCTCTTTGTAAGCTGGCTTTCCCACGTTCTGTGTTGCAGTGAAGCATACTCATAAAGAAAAATGCGATCTGAACGGGGGAAAATTTTCAAGGGGATTATACAGCTGTTTCTTATACACGATAATTCGCTAAGTCCGGGTTCGACTGTACCACCATTGCCCGGCATTTCCATCAGAGTATGATCAAAGCGCATGTGTATTAGACGACTAAACGCTGCTGCAAGAGGCACAGCCACGAAGGAATATTGGCCGAAAAGTACCACGGTATCTAAGAATCTGAGCAAATGTTCGTCTGTATGACACTAAAAAAAAAAAGATTGAGCAAACGCAGTGTGCATGCTTGCCTCAGGAGAACTTGGATTGCGCAGGTACCATTCCCACGGAGCAGGGCACACAAGCCCCCCAAGACGACATGCAAAAATTTTTATCGCCGAACTTTAGCAAACCCGTTGTGCACGAAACTGATCTGATGTTACAGGCTCATTATACGGAAAACAGAACGTATATATATATATATATATATATATATATATATATATATATATATATATATATACTTTCTTTATGGTTCGAGAGGTCGAGGTGCAGCAGCGCTTATACCTCTGCCATTATCTTCCCATAAAATGGCCGATGCGCATGGCCTGCCTAGCCAGTCAAATTGCAAGAAGCTTTTGTAGCGCTGGCGTATATGCGTTCGGGCAAACAAAACCACTCGTAGAGACAGACACCGGCAAAACATTCACAGAGGCCTGAGCGAGAGCTGTCAAGGTGAAATTTTGTAGACGGGGATATAGCAGATACTATTGAGACCACAAAACTTCCCCTGGTAAAATGCATAACTTCGCCTTTAATTGACACTCTTGCGCCTGTGCTCGTCGTCATGTTGCGCCTGTGCTCGTCTGGTCTTATCTTGTGTTGTGTGGTGTTGCGCTTTTAACAATGGTTCCTATGTCTAAACACCAACTAGCCCAACAGTCAACTCTTTTAAAGGAACCTTGGATTGCACATGAAAGCACTTGCGCTCCATTAAGAGTTCGCTCTCGGCTGAAGCTGTTCCTGGTGTACGTTCTTAACAGCTTGCATAGATTCGCTAAGGTTTTTGCATATTTACAGCCAATACATTTCGAGAGATTACCCAGCATCATTGCATACATTGAAGAAGATAAGCGTTTTTTTTTGTGTTTGTTGGCGTTGTTGTTGTTGTTGTTGTTGTTGTTATTGTTTTTGTGACTGTGAATTTGAGAACTAAGAGTGGGGAACTGGGCGATTTCACCTCTACTCATCCTAGAAAAAGCTTGTAAAACGTACTACAAGGTGGAGAAGGAAGCTTGCGCCACCACCTTCATTTTGTTATTTTATTTTTTGATCGATATTTGTAAGCGGGAAAGCATCTAGAATTTCTTTCGGTATTCGAAGCACGTATTTTTCGAATATTAGCATTCGATTCGAAGATATCTTTAAGCCAACACCCCTGGTTTTTGCCTCTGAATATCCGGGTTCACCTTGTTTACCGAGATTTGTTTTTGTTAAGGCGGTGATGCGTGTAGCTATTTTAGCACTGCTTGCGAGGTACGATTATTTACATTTTTGCGCGTTTGCCACTTTATGGAAGCGAGCCGAGTTCCTGCTTAAACGTTGACCTCGCCGTACGGCATGTGACAACCTAATTTGGAATTTGACACTCGACTACATTGACGGGACCGCATAACTTGCCTCACTTTATTTCTCTGTAGGCTACGCCGAACAGAAAACGCCTTACAAACGCGCATTTTTGGTGACTCCAAAGCACGCAGTTTTTCTAAACTTGCAAACTCCAGTGCGGCGCGAGAAGGACTGACAGTCAGTGTCAGAAGCTGCGCTTACATCAGCGCGAAGCGTATTTGGCGCATCCCTATAATGCATCATCATAATGAATAATGATGCGATGCGCTAGCGTTCACAAAACTGGCCACTCTTCCTAAACGAACAGTGGTCAGTTTTTACGGAGAACACCTCGCCTGCGAGTAAACAACGTAAGACGCCAGGTTTTCGTTCAGCCTCCCTGACGAGGCCGGCCGAACCACCCAACGACAGCGCGGAGTTCATTCTTAACCCATTATCAAGTACAAAACGCGTCGCGCGCTGCTTGCAACATCTCAGGGAACTCCCCAATGATCGCTTCTTTCTTTTTCGCGTGAGTTACGACATGGCATTTCTCGATCGCGCAGCCTTTATCCACACAGCTACCACAAGGCCTCTCCCACTGCTATTCCATATAACTTCCTCGTCGGATTGGCCGGCTTTCTCGTGTGAGACAATTTCAATCGTAGGGATAACTTCGAACTAATCAGCTTCTCTGCCACAGGCCCTGCTTCGAGGTCCAACGTGGATCTCCAGAGGGCGTTAAGCTGACTGGGCAATCGACGCTTTACAGGTGCAAAGGTACTGGGTGCACAACCCCACACCAGCCGGCAGCCTATAGAAATCTACGTTCGCGCCACTGAATCCCCTTAAGTCGAGATTGTTTAGCGGCCGCTTACAGACGAGCTGTGTCTTCCGCCGTGCGCGCGAACTGTGCATCTCCGTTCTTGCACCTTCTATCCAAACAGATTGTGTTCAAATGCACGCCCTAGCGACGGTTGGCACTGAATAGCAGGAACAGATCTCAAAGGCTATGCTTTTATGAGTTCCATGTGCCGGCAGTGATTGCGAATCCAGAAATTCGTCATGGCCGACATGTTTTAGACGCCACCTATTGTAATCTCATTTTACCCATGCAGGTTAGCATGGGCATGTATCTACCTGCCCTGCCTTTGTTGTCTGTCTTGCTTCGGTTGTGTTTCTCATAGGTTATTACTTCTGAGGATCCGATAAATTGGTAGTGTCCGTGGTACGATGCTCTTCGCCTATAGTTGCCTGCTAAGTGTGCACGCGCTCGAATGAGCTGGAGCGCACCAATGAAGCTTTAGCAGAACCGCAACTGCTGACTATCCAGGTCCGAGTCAAAACAGAAGTGGTACATTCGCCTGATGAGCACGAGATTCGTTTTCCTCTTCTTTTCTTTTTTCCTTTGTCTTTATTTTTTTTACAGCGAAGCTGTATATGGCTGTGATCCAGGGTTTCGTGGTGTCTGTGTGCAGAAACTATCATCATCAGCAATGGCTCGAGCGTCGTCTTCTTCCAGAGCTGTTGTGCAAGAACTATCATCATCAGCATGGCTCGAGCGTCGTCGTCTTCTACCAGAGCTGTTGTGCAAGAACTATCATCATCAGCATGGCTCGAGCGTCGTCGTCTTCTACCAGAGCTGTTGTGCAAGAACTATCATCATCAGCAATGGCTCGAGCGTCGTCATCTTCTTCCACAGCTGACCCGTTGGCACCCCTCGGTGCAACCGCGCGAACGCGCTCGTGCCACTGCTCCCGCATTCGTCGTCGTCGTCTGCTTCCACAGCTAGCTCCGTTGTCGCTCATCATTCCAGGGTAGAATTTCACTTCTATTCCGTCGTCGTAATGGGGAGGCCACGTTTACGAGGGTATGAGCCATTGCTTAAGGGGGTATGAGCCATTCACTGTCTTACGTGACGGACGCATTTAATAGCTGTGATACGTGAATGCGTGTGCGTACCTATCGTCACGATTACCACCGATCAGGACAATAAATATTATCGTATACCTTTGTTCGAAATTCTATGTCACCTCTGTGTCGTGTGCTAAACAGCTTCTTTGGTCATCCACCTTAACAGAGTAGAATGTCTTGTGATTTTTCTTTTTTTTTCTTGAAATGAAAGAAAAAGAAGGAGATTTATAGTCACCTTAAAACAAGGAGCCACAGGCGTGATAGGCTACAACAACAACAACAACAATGGTGAAGTCTACTCCTGTCCTCAAGAAATCGTACACCATAGGACCTCTCTCACACACCTTTCAAATATCAGTGATGAATAGACGCGATATGAAATGAGAGTAAACAGCAGAAAATCATAAAATCAAGTTTTAAGAGGAGTGAACGAGGTATGTATAGTTATAGATATACAGGAGGCGCAAGTCCAGAACAGGCTCGCGTTATTTCAGTCGGCTTAGTTTGAAGCTACTGACTCCTATAACGAAGCTTGGCAGCGGGAAGTTGGTTGGCAGCTACAGCGATACAGATTTAGCGTGCGTCGGAAGCAGGCAGCGTCGTAACACGCTGAGAAATACTGAAACCATTGCAGAGCTTCCTCTGAGCCTTCATCGCTGTTAGTTCCTCGTGTAAGCAAATCGGACGCAGAGAACACTGGCAGTGGGGCCCCACCTTTCTGCACCATTTGTTCCGCGTTTATACACTTAGGGACTTGGAGGGCTTTGAAAAAAGGCGCTGCACTCAGTACGAGCTCCTCGTGATCGGCGCCAAACAACCTACACCACAAAAAAGGAATCGAAGCTTCTTTCTTACGGAAAGATAGTTGAACGCGAAGCTTTCGCCCATGCAAACTGAATCAAAGTCAAAATCCAAAGCCAACGACCACGCAACGAATCCAAGAAATGCTGAGAGACATGATGCGATGCATATATGTGATTTGATTGCTTGCTTAGGATTGCATTTTTCGAACGTTGAAGTTGAAAGAAAACACATTTCGTTAAGGTGCATAGTCTTTATTTTTTGACCATGTAGCCGTTGATTACACGCACACACTCACACTTTCACGGACTGCATGCCGTTGCCGATACATGGGATCGGCCTTACGGGCACGATCGCGCTTACGCTCGCGTACGGCAGCCTCCTCTTCTGCCGTGGGCTGCACCCGCGGCCTACCCATGGTGACGGCCGGGAATGCATTGCATGACGCGCGTAATGCAATGCAGATATATACAGTTCGTCTGGGTAGCGTGGTGTTGCAGTTCCCATTGTTCTTATTGGTACAACTGCGAATGTAAACTACGTAGTGTTCTACGATCGATTGTGTGCGCAGATGCGCAGATTGTTCTATTGTGTAAGCTGGCTTTCCTGCAGTGCGTTTTCGGCACTCACGGACGAATTAGTGAGACATAGAAAGCTTCGCTTTAAAACTACGAATTCCACCCGCCGTGGTTACTCAGTGGCTATGGTGTTGGGCTGCTGATCGAGCACGAGGTCGCGGGATCGAATCCCGGCCCCGGCGGCCGCATTTCGATGGGGACGAAATGCGAAAACATCCGTGTACTTAGATTTAGGTGCACGTTAAAGAACCCCAGGTGTTCCATATACAGCCTCGATTTCAAAGTTTCAATTTGTAGTAGTTCTTGCGACCTAATCAGTGACCCAGTACCAAGCCTTAAAAGTGCAGAAATTCATATTTTTTTGGAGCACCCGCGTCCCGCAAGCTTTTGCAACCGACTGTATACACGCTCGCACGAAAAGTTACACACAATTTACGAAAGAGCGCGAAGCATGTAGCACGACCACAAACATAATGTTGCGTAATACTATACGTTGCTTTGGTATAACGCGCAAGCAGCGTCGAGCCGTGGCTTCTTGCGGAAGCGTATACTATAACGTTAGCTCGTGAAGAACTGGGACGCAATATTCCGGCGTAAAAGCGCCTGTGTTGGCACGGAAACAGAGAAGCGGTACGCGACTGAAGGCATGCCTTTTAGCGAACAATGGGGCAGCCGTCAAACGTTGACAGCAGCCCGCAAGGGCGTTCCACTTTGCGATTCATTTTTTTGTTCGGTCCGTTCGCTGAACGGAAACAAACATTCTCACACCGGTTCAGTCCGCTTTTGCGAAGCTTTTGAAGCGCGGGTGTCGAGGCGAATTCATTTCACTGACGGTGTCGATTGTTGCTAAGCTTGCTTAGAATGCTGAGAACAACAAAATGGGTTACAACCAGTCCTCAACAATGCAAGGGACGAAGTTTTGCTACTGAGAAAGATATTCCAAAAGATCTTCTTCTTGGGAAAGTTGGTGCTTAGACTTCCTAGGATATACTTGATTGTTGCGCGAATTACATTTCGTGAAAAGGGGACATAAGAAAGAAGACAGTGAAGCGCCAATCAAAAGTGTTAGGTTAAGCTCTAAAAATTGCAACGAACTGTATTTCGGAAGCTCATTTACGTTTGCGGTTGCTCATTTCCCTTTTGCGTTTGTTCTAAAAAGGTATAAAATCTGCTCAACCATCTCGTGGCATGGCAAAGGGCTTTTTTTCAACAACTAAAAAATCATCAACGTAGCTAGAAACTTTAAGAACATTAGGATCGGAGGAACAAAAAGCACATTGTAGTGCCTGGTCAAAGTAAGATTAAAAAAAAAATGTCACATAAAATGGGTGCTACACGTGAACGAATGCAAATGCCCTTTTCTGAAAAAGAAATGCCATCCATGTTCAAAAGAAACAAAGGGGCGGTTGAGATAAGCTTACAAGAGGGAAACAAAATTCGAAGCCGACATCTCCATTTAGACAGAAACAGCCGCTTCGCCACTTTCATCAATGCACTGTTTAACTGTCTTCTTTCTTCTGCCCTCTCTTCACGAAATGTATTTCGCGTTACAATCCTAGTAAATTTTGCTACTGAGATTTCGAATGTTGCAACCTTCTGATAGGTGGCCAGGTCATGGCTGTTGCAGCGTGCGAGCTTCGCCGAAATCTCAATGAAATCTCTCGCCTGAAGCAAGAAAACAAAGAAACAAATAAACAAACAAACAAAAACAAACAAACAGCCGACTTCAGCGTTTCTTAGTCCCCGAATTAATTTACTGCGCATAGCAGCATTCTGTCCCAATGTAGACCATACGCTTGTCTGCTTGCTTGCTTGTTCTTTATGTAATGGCGATCGACGATAAGTACGTATGGGAAAGAATCCGGTGATTATAGAATGGTTTGGGGAGGGAGATGGGGTGGGTGGTTGAAGAATGCTAGGCTAATTGAAAGTATATTTGCCTGGCGCGCATGGTAAGCCTATATCCGTTCGCTAGTTAACATTCGTTAACGAATTCTCGCTGTTCAGCCTCGGTGAGTTTACAAGAAGGTTACTTCGGCGTCTCTGGCTTTGGCCCATGCAGCCCAGATACTCTGACAGTTCACATTAATCGGCAGCCTATCTCACAGGAATTTTTCCCTTCGAAGCACCTCCCTCTATGTAAGGTAAGAGGAAGAAAGAGAAAAACGGAAGGTAGGGATCTTAACCAGAATAACGTCCGGTTGAATGGGAGAATGGGAAAGGAGAACACAAATACGACAGGGAGAAAGAGGAGGGAAGGAAAGAAGGAAATTAGCGGTGAATTCGCTGACGCGTGTGGTATTGCATTATTAGTCAAAGACGTTCACACAAGCCCGTCGTCCTCAAGAAGCACAAACGTGCCTTCACCGCTTTGTAGTAGTCTCAATTCTGTCACGGCTTAGGGCACAGCTGAAGATCACGGTGGAAGTGCCAGTCGCAACACACACTGCAAATATATACACTCGAGAACGTCCTCCCTCCCACCCCACCTCTTCGGTATTTGTCCACCTTATTTGAAAACGCTGATTAAAGGCTCCAGCTTATGCTGGATGTCACGCATCTGTTTTCATCTTCTGGCGTCTCCGTTGCAGTCAGCCTCGGCAGCGTGATGAGGTCTTCGAGTGCGGCGCCCTGTACACCTCCCCGCGTATATCAGATGCCGCCTTCTGGGAAAGAGCCCGACCCCCGTGACCCGATCGTCGAGGTTCCGCTGACGCGCCCCGACGCACCGGCGTGCCAGAGCCTGGAGCAGCCGTCGCTGACTGCAGGGGAGACCCATCACTCATGGAGACTCTCCCAGACGGTCACGTGACCGGCGGCGCCCACGAGACCAGTTTTTCTTGCGTGACCGCAGACACGCACGCAGCTGAAAAGCAGCGCGTGCCTATATACGAAGTGCTTGCCTCCGAAAGTTGTTCGAGGCGGAAGCCAGATTGAAAAGAATTCCTTTGAATTGGTCTCTATGAGTAGGACGTTCACGGTCGCCGAATGAACAGCAAGGACGGTTCACGGGACAACTGCTCGCAAAGATTTATCGACAATGCGTGCCAAGGCGTGTGTGCACAGTTTCCTCGATATCTTTTATTACATGTCCTTGAACACTCGCCGAGACATTGCCCTGTTAACACTGTTTCAAAAATTCGTTCACTACACTCGAACACCAGCATGCTTGAAACGACCCTACTCCACGTCACACGGGCTTCGTAACCATTTCAGCTATGCCCGCATTTACGGATGTGCAGATGCATTCCAATACTCTGCTCTTCCTCGTGCCGTGAGGTTTTGAAACTCTATCCCGGATAGCATCGGCTGCCTGTCCAACGACGATTCATTCCGTGACACCTTGACCGGCTACATGGCGAATAAAATGTGAGCTTTTACCGTTGTTGCACCATGCTTACTTCTATTTGCACAATGTTTTGCACCTTGTTGTTGCCTTAGTACAGCTATGTCGCGTTAGCCCTTTTTTGAAATGCGAAGCACATCTTGCCCTGGCTCTGTCCGTCCCTCCCGTGTCCCACCACACCCCCACAGCGCATGCGCGTCCCCTCCCCCTCTCTCTGTCCTCTCATTCGCTCCCCCCTTTCTTCTAGGAATCCTGTATGGAGCGGCGCCCACGTCCCACACACCCACAGCGCATGTGCGTCCCCTCCCCCTCTCCTCTCCTACGCTCCCCCTTTCTCTCCTCTAGGAATCCGGAGCGGCGCGCACGACAGGTGGTGCGACAGCTGCATACTCCGCGGGGGGCGCCACGGAGCGCGCGCGCCTCATTCTCTCGCCTGTGCAGCGCCGCGATGAGCGCTCGGGCCGCTGCCGCGAAACCATCTCCCGCTCAAGCTAACCATCTCCCCGCTGCTTCGCATCCACACATGGTTCCCTTTAGCGGGAGATGGAGTAATTCTTTTACTAAGGATTCGTGAAATAATTCTCCAGCTCGGCTGTTGTTACGGTTGTGTTATGTAGACTGCTACTATTTACTGCATGTCATACATTTTATGTATTTCCTATGTACGGCCCCTGTAAGCTATTCTTGAATAAAAAAAATATAGGGACTATACTTTAAGCAGCACTCGCAACAACGGGAACGTACGCTAATTCCTGCTACTTCTACTGACTGCAGATTCTTCTAAGCCGCTGCCTCGTTTCTGCGTGGTTCCCGCTATCTGTGCCCTGGGCAGTTCACACATCTTCGTGTGTCATCTGTACACTCATATGGCCCATGCTTCACCTCTGTGGACCGTGCTGCACATGCGCTACCTTGGCACGGAGAGTATATAAAGGGATTCCCCGTGGCTCCAGGTTCATTGAGCAGCAGTAGCAACAACGTGAAAGTACGCTAATTGCTGCTACTTCTACTGACTGCAGGTTAGTTTTCATTTTTCTGCATCTTTCCTACGTCACGGTTCCTTTTGCGACTGCTGCTCACTGGTTTTCTGTTCACTGGTTTTTGGCTGAGTTACTTCTTGTGCCCCGAGATGCCTACTAATGCTGAGCTCTGCAAGAAGATTGAGCGCCTCGAGTCCTTGCTTGAAGGTAAACTTGATTCTGTTGTTGAAGGGCTTGCTGCTAAAATTGTAGCAGAAGCTTGAGGACCAGGGCCTTGACAATATTAGTGTACTTGCTGATAGTGTACGTTTCATAAGTCATCAGTATGAGAAAATGCGAGCGACGTTTGATGGACTATCTGCTGCAAACAAGTCTTTGATAGCACATAATGAATCCTTGACAAAAAGAATTGCATCAATGGAATAGTACAGCAGGCTGAACAATATTGAAATTAAAGGCATCCCTTCAACGCAAGGAGGCGATTGCTCTGCCATTTTGTCTACTGTCGCTGATGCAATTGACTGTCCACTTGATGTGGTGGACATTGACACGGTCCATCGGGTCGCTAGCGAGTCACCATAGAAAAATTTAATTGTTCGATTTTGCTCACGTACCAAGAAGAATGATTTCCTCCGTAAGGCTCGAAAGGCACGCCTGAGAACCTCCATGATTGGGCTCTCAGGTAATACTGATAGCCCTATATGTGTTAACGAGCACTTCACACTTGAGAACAAATGTCTGTACAGCAGATTACTTGCTCTAAAGAAGGAGCACACGTGGCAGTTCCTTTGGACAGACAACTGTCAGATTAAAGCACGCAAGACTGAAAATAGCAAAGTGTTCTTCATAAGCTCTGAGGCCGACCTTCGCGTCATGACTTAACCTGATTATTTGTACTTTGTGTGGCTCAATCCTTCAAACATGTCTCTGTTTTCGCCGTCTAAAGCTTTATCACTGCTTACTTCTGCTGGTTCTTCTTTGGTTCACATCAATGCGCGAAGTTTGCGTAAGAATCATGACAACATATCTTCATTCATCGATTCTCTTTCCCTCACTTTTTCGTTCATTTGTATATCTGAGACATGGCTTGGCCCGGCTGATAGCAATTTATACGGGTTTTATTCCTATCAGGCAGAGAATTGTCATCGTACTGCAGATCGACATGGTGGTAGCGCGATTTTTATCTCACCCCACATTAAATATAAATGTAGACTTGACCTATCCCTTGATGAATTTCACTGCGAAACTGTTTGGATCGAAACCGATGCCTTGTCTTCTCCAAACTGTTGTGGCGGAGTTATTATTGGCTGTATTTACCGTTCTCCATATTCTTCCGTGCCTGATTTCCTTCGTAATCCTAGCGTGGTTCTGCAAAAAATTACTAGTGAAAACAAGCCCGTCCTAATCGTAGGTGATGTAAATATTAACACGCTTGATGTCGACAATGGTGCTGTATGCGCCTATACAGACTGTTTTACTGGCTTTGGGCTTGAGCAATTAATAACGTCTACAACCAGGATTTCTACTCAAGGAAGCAGCTCCCTCTTAGACCATGCCCTCACTAATATTTCGCCTTCACCAGATTCTGGTGTAATTGACATAGATATATCTGATCATTACCCTGTATTCGTCACTTTCAAATCTAACCTTCCTAGGACAGATCGCTGTTATTTTACATCTCGTCTTAAAAAAATAAAGTTTGTTGATGCAATTGACAAAATGGACTGGACAGTGATAGCTACCAAACAAAATCCAGAAGAAGCACTTCAGTTACTTTCGTCTTTATTTTTAAAAGCTGTTCAAGCTAACGCTGTAACTATATAAAAGTGCAAAAACAAATTTAATTTTAATTTCAGCACAGTCCATGGATCACTAATGGGCTACTTGAGAGCATGAGGAAAAAAGAAAGCATGTATAGAAAAACTAAGAAACAACCTTTCAATGTTAATTTAGCGTTACGCTATAAAAATATTGCAACATCCTGAGCAATTTATTGAAAAACCCTAAAAGGCAATATTACGAAAATGAATTCGTGAAAAATAGGTCTCATGGTAACTGTGCAATGCCAACTTATCAACGAGGTTTTGAATGTACCGAATTTTGGCAGTTCCATTGAAAAAATAATATACAATAATCTAACTATCACTGACCTGCCTAGCATTGCCCGTGCGTTCAATAACCACTTTTATGAAATATATACTACCACAAATGTTTCTTCGGACTATCATGCTAGCCGATGCGAGCACTCTTTCTTTTTGTTTCCTGTGACCTCTGAAGAAGTCCTTACTGATGTTGAATTCCAATGGTAGATCCAGACCAAGTATTTCTGCTCTGTGTGGAGCAAGTCTATTCCAATGGCAGAATGAGAGCGTGAGTTGTGTGTTCCAATGGCAGATTGGGACCAGCCGCCGATTCCGGATCGCTCTGTGGAGCAAAAATATCTGCTTCGCCGAAATCGGCAGATTTCACCGGAAGTCCGCGTGACGTATTTCCTTCACCCGCCTCTGCTTCCTGTCATGGTCACCTGTTTCCGGTCGCGGGCAGTAGACATGAAAAACATGGACCGCATGGATGCTGCGACGCGCCGTGCGCTTTTGTTCATGCTACTAGATAGTGACAGCTCCGACTCGGACACAAGTTCCAAGTCCAGTGATGATTCTACCGACACCGACAGTGAATGTGACGCTGCTGTGTGTCAACGGGCGTTTGATGTGATGTTTCGCCTGCCTGCAAAGAGGCCTAAAGTGATTGGGTTCGTCGAGGATGTCGTTCGGCGATACTCGGACGACGAGGTACCGTACAGCCCAAGCGGGCCAACACGTGCGATGCTCGCGCGAAATACCAGAAGGAAAACAAACCCAGAAAATGCTGGGACGATGCACATGAATGGATGGATGCTATAAGCATCTCCTTTGAAGCTGCGCCACCAAGTTGTTGTTCTCCTCTCTATTTTACCTCTAGTTCAGCGCCCTCTCAATTCATTTCCGTGTACTAAGTGCCCCCGCGGGAGCGCATGCATTCCATTCGCAGATTTGGTGCGAGCTGGTGGGAGCGATCCGAGTCGGAGCGACGCGCTCCGTTCGTGATCTGGCCGAGCGCTCGCGATTTGCCATTGGAATTCAACATGAGATTTCCAACTTGAAGAACACAAGTCCTGGTCTTGATGGAATTTCCGCATTTCATTTAAAGCTTGTTGCTCCGGCTATTTCTGATGCTTCCAGTAATTCAATTAACCTTATGTTCACAACCGGTATATTCCCTAGATTTCTAAAAAAAAGCTAAGGTAATTCCTGTTCAGATAAAGGGTGATAGAGCTGAAGTCGTTAACTATCGTCCTATATGCATTTTATCTTCAATTAGTAAAGTTGTTGAAAAGTTATTAGTTAGCCGTATTAACAGCTACCTTAACAAATTTAGCTTGCCGAAACCTTGTCAGTTCGGTTTCCGTTCAGGAAGCTCGACTAACTTGGCTTTGCTAGCATTAACTGACTACATTAGACGTTCAGTTGATCTCGGACACTTTGTTGGCTCGGTCTTCTAGATGCGAAGCATCTTATGGTCGGGGCTATGTCACTCCCTCCCTCCCTCCGCCGTGCGGCGTCCACATCCCTACTGCGCATGCGCATCCTCCTCCCCCTTCTCTCCTCTCCTTGTCTCATCTCCACTCCTCCCCTCATCTCCTCTCCTCTCCGCATTCCTCCTCTCCTCTCCTCTCCGGAATGCGCAACGTATGGCAACACCTGCGGCTCCGCGCGCGATAATGCGAAGCAGCTTAGGTTAGAGGCGCGACGGTAGGCGCCCCAGAGGCGCCGGCAACAGTCACCAACGCCGTGCGCGTTCGGTGCGAACGCGGGCAAAACGCCGACGGCGTCTACAACAGTTCTGCGCGTTGCTGGTGCTGCTGCATGTCTAAGTTTATACAGCTCATAAAACCACCTTGAGTCGACCCCATGGCTGCTTCGCATACTACTCAGGGTTCCCCTACGGGAAGATGGTGTAATTTTTTAGACTTTACTAAAGCCTTTGATACAATAAACCATAATGTATTGTTTACTATTGGAATTTCTGGTCCGGCACTTAATATGTTAAAAAGTTATCTATTTAATCGTGAATTAACAGTGTACGCAGGTGGGGCTTTCTCTGAAAGCAAAATTTTAACCAAGGAGTGCCTCGGGGCTCCACTTTAGGTCCACTATTATTCTGCATTTATATGAATGATTCGCCCGACTGCATTAATTGCACTCGACTGCCTAAAGCTGTGCAGTAACGTAATTCAATGGACAAACCAAGAAGAACCCGTAAACTTGCGTTACCGTTTACAGTTCTGTAAACTTGCGTTACCGTTACCGCCCTTGTCCGAAGCTGACTGCGCGTGCATTAGTTATATAACGCGCTGCGCATCTCCATATAGCAATGAATGCAGCCACACTAGCGAAGTGCGGAAAACGCTATGGTTTATCGTTTTTCCTTGACGGGCCTGCGATGCATAAAGGAGCAAATCCATGAAGGAGCGCATCCATGAAGGAGCAATCATAAAAGTGCAATCCATGATATATAA
>NC_051161.1:89272867-89475691 GCF_013339745.2 Dermacentor silvarum
GAACACCAGCAACCGGTGGATGATCAACCGCGCGAGAACAACCTGCTCTGAGCCAGTCAACCTGCTCAACCTGCTCTGAGCCACTGGCTCACCGACGGGGGGGGGGGGGGGGGGGGGAGGGGGGGGAGGGTGTTGTACCCCCCCCCCCCCCCCTGAGGCCGAGCTAACCCCCTATCACTGTCTCGTATTTATTCATTCACTCTTAAATTACTTTGAGTACAACGATGAAGCAATAACCATCATCATCATCATCCTTGGTGTCATTACTATTATCTTTATCAGACATTTTATTTGCTGTTGGATTCCTCTGGCTAAAGCACGGAAATTGCATATTATGCAACGTGATTTCCCCCCCCCCCCCGCCCCTCACAAATGTTTACCCCCCCCCCCTCTCCCCCTTGGCAGAGATCCTGGGTGCGCTAGTGCTCTGAGCAACGTACGCATGTTATGGACGGCTCAGCGAAACATCTCTAGGTTCCGGCTGTTTTTTTCTTTCCCTTTTCCCCCGCTTTCATTTTCGACGAAAGTAACAAGTTCGACTAGAGCGAGGTAGTGATGACTACGAAAGTTTCATTATTCGCACTTGCGACGGCGCATCGGTGACAAGCCCTTCCAAGGCTGCCTCGAAGAGATCATCAGCGCGGCAAACCCATGCATCCCCCCCCCCCCCCCCCCCCCACGTCTCTGAGCGAGCGTCGTCGTGTCGTTGACCTTGTCTTCCGCACGCCTTTGCGTGAGGCTTTTGTGTTGCGGCAGCTTTCCGCGAAGGTCGTACGTGGCTCTCCGGCGTCATCGGGCCTCGTACCTGCGCGCATCGGCGAAGGCCGCTGCGTGGGAACAAGCGTTGTCTGCTCGCGAGCCATCGTCGTTGCTTAGACGCGTTACCTCCGCGCTTCTTTGTCTCGGCGCCACCATGGTGTATCCATTAGCACAGCGTCGAATAAGTACCGGCCGTTCGTTTAACACCGTCTCGTCCTGTCGGCCACCTTTGTTTTTAAGTCGTCCGTTTTAGTTCCAGGAAAGGCTTCGCTGAATGAGCCACTTGCGGCGCAGTGCCGCTGAAAGCGCAATGGCTGTGAGAGGGAAGGGCAGTGATGGTGGCGACCTCTTCATGCAGGTCTATAGGAGGCTGTTGCCCCTGAGTAGTTGATGATGATAATTTAATGGCACCCCCTTTGAAACGGGGCGGTGACAAATAGTCACCTAGCCTGCTTGATTTAATCAGGTATGCTGTACATGCTTTTAATCTAGCATTTTCTAAACATCTCCGTAATCTTTTTTCCCCCTTCAAAGTATACCTTGTACCGCTACCTATGATTGTAAGAGACCCGGTTGTATCAATATCTTCCCTGCTTTTTTGCCACCGATACTCTAAGCGTCTCTTGCTTATCTCGACTTTTAAAGGATGTTGACAAACGCAGGAGGCCATCAAAAGTAATTTCGCCCCAGAAACGTGCAAGGTAGCCGTTTCGAGCCTCGCAGAAAGCAAAACCAGCGGGGGGCTTTGTTAGTGGGTCAGGAGGTGCTCTTCGGCCGCAGAGAACCCGCGTCCCCTGCCCAGTGCATCGTAAAATGGTGCACACGCGGTCTGGGGACGCGGGGGATGGCGTGGCGTTGGGAGCTGTTTGGCTTAGAAGCGCCAACTGAAGCGCGAACGGCTGCCCTCTCGCGCGCTGTCTAAAACGGACCACCTGCAAAACATCATTAGGGTGCCAGTGGACATGCCTCGGTTGCAAAGAACCATTTCAGAGCCGGAGGGGTCGTGTAACCCGACGCGCGGGCTTTTGAGCGACGGGCTGGCTCCAGACGCACAGTCCGTCTTTGGGATGACAGTTTTATGGGCCCCGGACCACGCTCAGGACAGCATTGTGCATCGATGGGCGCGCTTCAGTGCGGTGTCCTTTACTGCATGCAGTGTGTAACTTCCAATTAAGGAACGAGAACGGGGCGACTCGGGTGCTTCTTTCACCGACAGTGTTCTGGGGGAAACGCCGGGATAGTTTAACATGTCGCAGAGTGGAATTGTTTGTGCGTTATTTGTTTACTTCTTGTTTGTTGTTTTCTCTCTCTCTCTCTATCTCCCGGAATGTTCCGAGAAACGCAGGGAGAGAGTGAGAGAAGTAGTGACACGTGAGGTGACAGCCAAGTTGACCCAATCAGGTCACTGTGGTGTCGTGATTTGCTGTGATGGGGATTTGGGAGGAGCAACCGAAGGGTTAAAACCGGGCCCTCGACCCCTCACGAGTGTTCCGGACGCAGGAGAGGTGCCCTGCACTGTCGGCTCTACCAAGTTAAGGGGCCGGTTTTAGTGTGAATGAAGAGCCTGGGCGTACGAGCGGTGTTATGCACAATAGGCCACGTCGAGTGTTACGTCAGACTCACTGTAAATAACTGTCGATGTATATATTGTGTACATAAAGTCATATCGCCAAGTGCAAACGTCTATGGCGTCCCATCTCTGATGGAAGAGGAGATACGACGACGGCGGCAGCTGAAAAAAAGTTTCCATCCAAGTAAGCTGGTGACGCCAGTTTGGGGAAATCTGTGAAAACAAACAAGGAGAAGGAAACTGTAGTCGACTGCTGACCGGTTGATGCTTCCGTTCACTTTAAACACAATCGCCACTTTCAACTTTAAGGCCAAGTACATTTCCGTAACTAGCTCTGGCGACGCACGTACGCTTTGTATCTGAGAAGGTTGAGTCTGGGCACACATACGTCCAAGAAGAATTAGCTAACCTGGAAGAAAGTGCAGATAGCCTGCTACGGCGAGTGCCATCGAATATTCAAAGAAAGAGAAACTATAGCTTATTTCCATAATCCCGGTTTTATTTAGAGTACTAATACCAATCAGTCTCATAGTGTCTGTTTGCGCTCGTTGGTTTGGGTCTTCGCTCCTGCGACTATTTTCTGCTGCATTGTGGGCTTTTGCGCTGCGCGGTATCCTACTCTTGTCTCGCGCGACCCTGAACTTGTCTTGCTGCCACATTTCTTTCTGAAGTGAACCACCAGCTAGAGTGAAACACCAGGGCTAGAGCCCTTTTTACCTCCACCCTGATAGTTGACGACTTGAGTGTTGTAAGGGTACCGAGGAAAATAAGGATTATTGGACCAATGTAAATGTACAACGACGACTCTGTAACATCCGATTCATCTGCTGCGTAGCTGTGTGGTTCCGCCAACAGGGGCTAGTGTTACCACGAGGTTGTATCACAGGACCTCTACCGCTGTCACAGAGATGGCCTCACCGTGTGCAGCTTTCACACGCGCAGATATCAGCCAATATTGCGTACTTTATTACGTCTTTATTTTTTCTCTCGATAAAGTTAAAGGGTTTCAGTTATGTTGGCTTTATTAACAGCTAGATGTTCCTTTTAAGGATGGATCGTACTGTACGCAAGACCTGACACGATGAGCAGAAAATCACTCACAATATTCAATACGTCCTGATGCAGAGAGGCGGAATAAAACAAGAGAAAAGCGCAGCAGCCCTGTGCAGCCCTGTGGAATCACAACCTAAATCGAAACCGCTTATTTCGAACAGCTCTATTCTATTAAAAATTTTTAATAGCCCGTGCTTAAACCACGCATTTTAACAGTCTGCCCGCATGGCCCCCGTAATTAAACGATGTGTTACATTTCGTTCTCCCACGACAACAGGAAATCACGTACAATGCTCTTCGTTTTTTAGCAGTGATACAGCTAATTTGCTACGAAGGTGTAATTAAACTACAGACTTTCAATTTTGCTTGAATCTCAGACACACCATCCATTCTTCCCACCCCCATTTCCACTTAATATGAAATCAGTGCCGCAGTCACTTGTCCCAGGACAGTGAACAGACATCCTATGCGGTTTGTAAAACCTTGCGCTTTACATTTTACTAAATGGCTTACTCCAGATTCCAACCTTTGGTGATATACTCATGTATGCTAATGACGCTTGAATAATAATTACAGGTAACACCATCAAAAAGATAGAACAGCACACATAGAAATGACTGTATATGGTAAGAGGTTAATTTGGCTTAAATTATTGGTATAATTATGGTGGAACAGTATGCCCTATGAAATAAGACAGGGCAAAAATATATCACAGGGGTTAAAAGAATGCTATTTTCAGCAATTATCTGTGGAATAGTTTAGAGAGACCAGTTCCATGCGCATACTTATTAGTACATACAGGGTGTCCCAGCTATATATCACGCAGCACGATTTAAAAAAAAGAGGAACTGCGTTACGCGAGACAAACCTAGTGCGTATTGCTTACAGTACAGTGGACTTAATTAGGTAATTGTAATTAATTATCTAACTCGAGAAGTGCTATCCTAATTATCAATGAGAAGATTGTAGAGCAACATGAAAAACTCCCGATACAGCTTTCCGTTGCTCAATACGTGCTACATAAATGTGTTTTTCCGAGTGTGAAAGAAGCCCGTGAACACGCACAGAATTGCCGCACGACAGGCCACTCGAGGCACTTTGCGTGTATTCGCGGGCTTCTTTCACGCTCCGAGAAACCCTTTCATGTAGCACGTATTGAGCAACAGAAAGCTGTATCGGGAGTATTTCATGTTGCTCTACACTCTTCCCATTGACATTGACAACCATATATAAACTACAGTTTCCACATTCAGTTCACTGAATACGCGCTTCGTATTACACATGGCTCTAAGGGAGAAAACGAGTACTTATTGCAATTATCTGCATAGATGCAATTAAACCAGAAACTGACTCGCCATGGTGGGTAAAGTGAGAATTGCGCCGTCATGTGCACTAAAACGCACATTTCTGCACATTGGTCGTTTACGTCACAAAACTTACACATTCTTTTCTCCCGAAGGTAGTTAGAAATGTAATATACGCGAAATGTCATATAATATCTCAAACTGAGAGATTGTTCAGAATTTAAGTAATTCGTCATATATATATATATATATATATATATATATATATATATATATATATATATATATACATATATATATATATATTGTAGTGGGGAATATGCATGTAGGCGCCGTGGGCATTGCCATCGCTTCGGCGCGAGACCCGAGCTCGAGCTACGGATGCCAACAGCTAGGACTGTGCCTACAAAGCTACTTGCGATCCCTCGGACGAGTCTCAATAAATCCCCCTTTCATTTGGTGGAGGTGCTGGGTAACCTCGAAAACTGGAACTCCGAAGCCGGACGCTACCCACTGCTACGACCATGCCTGACGACACCGCCCAGGAAGATACACCTCAGCCTCCAGCGGTCATCGTTTCTGGTGTGTTGCGCCAGCGTGATCCTGCCGTCTTTAGCGGCACCGATGATCATGACGTGGAGGATTGGTTGTCATCGTACGAGCTGGTAAGCCGGCACAATAAGTGGGACGACGCCAGCAAGTTGCATAACGTGTTGTTTTACCTTACCGGCGTCGCGAACCTCTGGTTCCGAAACCACGAACACGATTTCACCACATGGACTGCATTCAAGACCAGTTTTGCAGAAGTGTTCGGGCGTCCCGCTGAGCGCAAGCTTCGCGCTGAACAACGCCTACGTGGGCGCGCGCAACTTCACGGTGAAACGTTCACCAGCTATATCGAAGATGTCATTGATCTGTGTAGGCGGGTGAATTCGTCAATGGCTGAACAGGACAAGATAAAACACATTATGAAAGGCATTGATGAGGACGCCTTTCAAATGTTGTTAGCGAAGGATCCGCGTACTGTGGCTGACGTCATCAACTTGTGCCAAAGTTTTGACGAGCTACGGAAGCAACGCATCTTAGCTCGACGCCCACCACCCACGGAAGATTCGCTAGCAGCGTTGGTTATTGGCGACAACCAGACAACTTTGCTGACTCAGATAAAAGAATTTATGCGGGAGGAGGTTGCGCGACAGCTCTCCATTTTGCCGACCACGGAGAAGCCTTCTCACTCTTTGGCTCCAGCGATCCGGCAGATGATTCAAGAGCAAGTGACCGAAGCTCTTCCATCTTCGTCTCAGCCGGCTCCCGCGTGGCCGCACCTCTGACGTATGCTGAGGCGGCTGCACGGGCTCCTCGCCTACCGGTGTTCTCTCCTCCGCCTTCAGCGCCTCGCCCGCCGCTGTTCTCTCCTGCGCCTTTGCCTCGGCAGCCGGCGGCTCACTTTGAATTTGACATTCGCGTCATCTATCGCTCCGGGCGTCAACATTCTGACGCGGATGCCCTCTCCCGGTCACCCATGCGATCCGACGACACGCAACCCGCATCCACGGACTGCCCGGTTGCTGCGCTTACTGTTTCTGACATGCCTTCTGAAAAGAGAAAGGATCCGTGGATTGCGTCTCTCATTGACATTTTAACTACTTCTTCAACGGATACATGCCCTCGAGCCCTTCGCCGCCAAGCCACCCATTTTGTGCTGCGGAACGCCATCTTGTACCGCCGGAACTATCAGCCAGACGGTCGCAAATGGCTGCTCGTCATCCCTCGCCATTTGCGTTCCGACATATGCACTTATTTCCACGCCGACCCACAACAAGCACATGCTGGCGTCCTGAAAACGTACGAGCGGCTCCGCCAGCGGTACTACTGGAGAGGCATGTATTCTTATGTGCGCAAATACATTCGGTCATGTGCAGCCTGTCAGCGACGCAAGACAACTCCTCATACGACAGGCCCACTGCAACCTTTACCGTGTCCTGCACGTCCTTTTGACCGAGTCGGGATCGACCTTTATGGGCCCCTTCCATGCACTGCTCACGGAAATCGTTGGATAATTGTCGCAGTAGACCACCTAACAAGATACGCCGAAACTGCTGCTCTTGCTTCGGCTGCTGCTCGCGATGTCGCAGCGTTCCTCTTACGGCACTTCATTTTACGGCACGGCGCACCGCGAGAGCTGCTCAGCGACCGAGGCCGCGTCTTCTTGTCGGACGTTATTAATTAGCTACTGGCAGCGTGCCGCACTATTCACCGCACCACTACGGCGTATCACCCACAGACTAACGGTCTAACGGAACGGTTCAACCGCACTCTTGGTGACATGCTCACAATGTACGTTGCGTCGGATCATTCCAATTGGGACGACGTCCTCCCTTTTGTGACTTACGCGTATACAATACCGCCACTCAGGCTACCACAGACTTCTCACCATTTTTCTTCTTTATGGACGTGAACCATCCTCTACCCTTGACACCGTACTTCCGTATCACCCGGACGCCTATGAATTCACCCCGCTTTCAGAAGTTGCTCGACATGCTGAAGAGTGCCGTCAACTGGCTCGCTCTTTCACATCGGATACCCAAGGCATCCAAAAAGATCGCCGCGACCACGATCAGCCAACA
This sequence comes from Dermacentor silvarum, assembly GCF_013339745.2. Classification (NCBI taxonomy): domain Eukaryota; kingdom Metazoa; phylum Arthropoda; class Arachnida; order Ixodida; family Ixodidae; genus Dermacentor; species Dermacentor silvarum. Next base: position 89,280,181 of record NC_051161.1, read on the forward strand.
CAGTCCTTCGCCGTGGATTCTCACGTTTGGCTTCGGCTGCCATTCCAATCTCCGGGCCTTAGCCCAAAGCTTGCTCCAAAATATCAGGGTCCGTACCGGATCGTCGAATCTACATCGCCTGTCAACTACGTGGTCGAACCGGTGACACCGTCTTCGGACAAGCGCCGCCGTGGCCGCGAGACGGTTCACATCAGCCGCCTGAAGCCGTACCACGACCCCCTCATCGTGTCATCACCTTAGGTCGCCAGGATGGTTCACCTTTGCAGCGGGGGCAATTGTAGTGGGGAATATGCATGTAGGCGCCGTGGGCATTGCCATCGCTTCGGCGCGAGACCCGAGCTCGAGCTACGGATGCCAACAGCTAGGACTGTGCCTACAAAGCCACTTGCGATCCCTCGGACGAGTCTCAATAAATCCCCCTTTCATTATATATATATATATATATATATATATATATATATATATATATAAGGTAGAATATGAGATAATTTATGCAAGTTTTACAGATGTACAAAAATCATAAACATGCAAATTTCATAACCGAACTCGTAACACAACATACAAATAAACGGGAAACTAGAGCGCCGGATGGACGAGGCACTAAGAGGGATCCCACAAACAAGCACGCTGTGCCATCTTCATATCGCGTCTTTCCTGCATGCGATCTAGTTTCTCAGTAATGATACCAACTAGACCCACCATCCATCCTATTGAAACATACAAAATTACAAAGGTCCTTGATAGTATGCAAACACCAGTTGCTACCGTGGTACACATCCATACAACAAGGCGCTCAAAAATTTTGCTTGACCGCTTTTAATGAAGCCTGCGAAATAAGAGAAACCCCCAACCAATCAAAGAATTTTCGTTGGTAAGGACACTTTCACACATAACAGCAATGAATCCAAAGCACGCACGACCTTTTAGGAAAATATATGTCTAAGAGAGACGCCCCACGTGATCTGTGCACCTTTATGTGAACTTGCGTACCAGTGGCGCACCGACGGGGGAGGGGGGGAGGGCGCTGCTTCAGTTTTTCGCGAGCAGTACCCACAACGCTATAACAAAAATTGAACAATGTGGTTTTAAGTGCCAAAACCATGATCTGAGTATCAGGCACGCTGCAGCTATTGGGGGATTCCGAAGTAATCTGGCCCACCTGGGGTTCTTTAACGTGCACCTAAATCTAAGTACACCGGTGTTTTTTCATTTCACCCCATTACAACGCTATACCAAGAGGCAACAGAATCTGCAGGAACGTACACGCACAGCAAATGGCATGCGCCGATGCTCGAATGCGCCCCGAAACGGCCATAAAAGAACGAAGTGGTAGCTGCGGGCCGGCGGCTAATGGAGTAGGCGGATCAATCAAGCTCTTTACAAGCGGCTCTCATAATCGCCTCGCGCCGCTCGTAGTCATTTACAGGCGAAGGAGCCGGTAACGCCCGTTAGCTTGGACTGGGAAGTGATTATAAACTCGCACATCACTGCCTCTGTCAATCCAAATCAGCAGGAGCGATCGCCACGCAAGTCACTTGAGACAAAACTTCCATTAGAAATCGACAAGTAGCGGTGAAGGGTGATTCCTGAAAATTAAGCTGATTCTGCGTTCCGTTGACTGATGCCTCCGTTGCGGGACCTATGGGAAATCGGCAACTATCGCTGAGCTTTCGCTTAGATTTGTTATCGATTTCGTTCTTTCAATTGTTAATGTTTTTATACGCAGGTGAAACTTAGAATCGCGAAAGAAACAGACCCAACAAGTTTTGAATCACTGAGTTAAGTTTATTTACAGTAATGACATCAAGGTTCTGGTAGGGCATGAAAGGTACATTTTAAATAGACCGCGTCGAGGTTAGTTTGGCACACGCGGGATAGATGGCGACACCTACGCCAAAACAAATGACGCAAGCGTGACGTATTTTTAACGTGCCTCTAAGATTGAGTTGCGTCGCTTGTCACGGAGGCAGCGGATTACTCAGAAGTAAACTTTCATTGTTGGCAAGAGGTGGCGCAAGGCTCGACATTGCAGATTTTGCATGTGCTCGCCAGATGGCAAAAAGAGACTACACGGATGAAGATAACTATTTTTGGCGCCTTGTTTGAATTATCGTAGAGTCAGTAAATTATGTAGTTGCAGGTGCGGAAGGGAGGGGGGAGGGCAGGTGCCACGGATTTAGGAGACTGCGCCACGTAAACAGGAACTGGTATAATGCAACTATTATTTGCGCTTGATTCTATTCCTTGTTTATCATCAACCGCTTACGACCATCCGATCTAGTATGTTTAAATTATTCCGGCCGTGCTAGGGTGGGGGGTGGCAACTTGATAACAGAGGCGATTTCACCACAACAATCAGAGTGTGATTTAAATTTTAATACCTATTAGGCGTCATAAGTACGGCAGGGTATATGTAAACTTTGTCAGAGTGGGGAAAAATATATTTCTACTATTTAAAAAAACGAAACATTACCTCGCTGACAACTATACAGAGTGATTCGGCGGAGACAGAGCACTAATAAAAAAAATTAGAAGATAAGAAAGCGCATTAGAGAAAAATATGCTCCTATTTTTACGCGACAAAAGCCGGCAAACATCAGAATATTTTGCATCAATCCGTAAATAATTGTTTATTTAAAATTTATAATTCATTTTTTAATTTAAGGAACATGTCGAAACTGCAGAATTCAAGCCGGCCAGTTTTCGAAACATTAGAGCCACCTTACACGCACTAAGTTTCTTTCGAATAAAATTTATCTTTTTTCACTCTTATTTACCACTTCTATATCCCGAAACTCAGAGATATCAGTCCGCCAACAGACGGACGGACATGAACCTCCGCACAAAACCTTACTCACGCTGCACTGTGCATAATTTTTGGGAATGCCAATGCGCTCTGTGTCATATTTCTAGGATGTAATCAGCTCGAAGCTGGCGCTTGGCTGAGCATTCTATACACTAAATAAATTTGGCTCGAGCACTGTCAAGCTTGGATGCCACAATTACAACATGTTCATTCAAACAGTTCATTGCGGATTATCGCTCAATCGTTAAGTCTGTCGGCACGAAAAAGCCGTCGCCGATAAAGTAGCTTATCCCTACTAGTTCACTCCATGCAGTTTTTAATGTTTACTCACTACACCGCTCACAAGCTCTGCCGAGGTACCAACACAAAATCAAGCGGATGCACTTTGTGAGCCGTCTAAGGAGCGATTTCACTAGGGCGAAGGCGATGTAAGGTGCATGTCGACGGGAGAATGGAGATGGCGGGTGTGCACAAATCCAGCGACAATTGAAGATTCTGTACCTTTTGTGTCACAGTGGCACATACGCTTTCTGGAGGATTGGCCGATAACGGACACACACCCAGGGCCGATATTGAAATGCCTAATCAAAGAATCCGTCGAATGTATTGCACTACTCTATGAAGAAGACGGTATGCTTTAGAGAGCGAAATAGCTCTCTTTGTTAGGAGTTTATATGTTCAGGTTTTATGTAAGAATCAGAAAAAAAAAACTGCAGCAGATCCAGTGAGTTGGAATCTATATACAGCGAAGCTTTGTGTGAGTGCATAAAGAGTCGGAACACAAGCACCAGCACGCACGCACAAGCGCAGGCACACGCAAATTATACCGAACCGTTCTGTTAAGCGGAGGGGCTGACTACTAGCGAGTACGACGGACGCCTTGAACGCATCGTGGTTTCAGAGGCACCATGCGCATACGTGCGTACTGCAATTCGAATGAATTCTAACCGCAAGAAGCGTTTAATTCCTCATTGCCGTGCATCCGCGGATGCGCAAAGGCGCGCTTTCTGGTTGTTTTTGTTTCTTTTCCTCGCACGGCCGGCGCCGCCGCTGCCGTGGATGCGCGGAGGCGAGCACCATGTATAGTGCTGCTGCAAGGAACCCAGCGGCGCGTGCTCCGCTGTGATTGGTTGGCCTATTCAGCAAGGCAAACAGCAAGGCCGCAGCCCCCACGGTCACGTAACCCGGCGAGGCTAGCAAAGAAAAGCTTTGCTTTTAAAAAGGTTCCCTTATTGGCACTACTTTGTCGGTCAGAGTATGCGGTGATTATTGAAGCCCGTTTGCCGATGCTTGCATTCGGTGCAAATATAAGCTTCGTATCCGCAAATATATTCGCCGGGACACCGACCGAGCCAGCAACACACGTTAGAAAGCAGCAAGCCGCAACCACGCCAAACCCGGGAGGGTACGCAAAGGAAAAGTAACCATTCCTTTACCAACAGCAACAATTGTTGCATCCCGTGTGCTGTAATGCATTACAGGTATTGCAGGCTAAGTGCAAATTTTTGCTCGCGGCAATATGCATGACACTTCCAAGCCTTAAACAAAACAAGAAAAAGAAATTCTGCTTTCTGCTTGTGGAAAACCAATGGCTAATACAATACATGACCAGAGGGTACTGCTGTTTTGTGATAACGCGGACAACGAGGATCGACGGTGATGATGGTAGCCTTCTTTCTCTTCCCTTCCTTTTGCTGTGGCACAGAGTATAGCAAGATCCGAGAACTTACCTCAGGCCGACTTTCCTGTCGTTCCGTAATTTTCAAATTTATCTTTTTGTTTTGTTATCAGGCCTTTTAAGAAACTTACGCAAAAAAGTAGAAATTTAAGGCAAACTGATATCAGAGTGGCGAGTTATAAAAGGACTCTGCTGATACGTTCGTGCCGTCTGCTTTAAATGCTCTGTCCGGTGTAGTTAGCGGAAAGTTCTGTGATATCAGTTGTCATTGGTGAGTTAATGTGTTTAGAAATTGATTCCTAATTTCTTTATCACCTTTTTATTAATACTCCTAAACAAAGAAGCGACATAAAAGGAAAATCTGCATTGAGCATTCACTAGAATTTGACTTTAATTTAACAAAACAAATTTTAGTTTAGTGGGTTTAGCAGTCGAATGATGTGAGCATTTTTTCTATCATGTCACATCTCGATAGCAGGGGTAGGGAAGGGGTGAGCAAGGCTGGAATAGCCCACGTGATTTAGTTCAACTCTAGTCGTCTTTCCTCCCTCCCTCTTCCTCTCTTTCACTCCCCGCCCCACGCGCGTAGGGTAGCAAACTGTACAAAGTCTAGTTAACCATTCCGTTTTCCTGCCCTCCACCTACTCTCCCATCTCTCAATTAAAGAAAAAAATATAATACCTTGCGAGAGAGAGAAAAAAAAAACAAGAACTTTGTGATTACTTTTTGTATTTTTGTGGAGTTGGTTACCCTTGACAAAACACATTCTCATCGAGGCTTCGGACACCGAGTACATAACATTGAGGATTAATTGCTGATGTCCAGCACGATGCCTAAAATAAAATGGGACTCACTTCATTCAGCGCAACTGTTATAGTATGCGCATGCTTCCTAGAAATAATTTCACGTTCACTTCTTTAATTAACTTCCCGTCGCTTTTAACTTCATCCGCTTCCACAGCAGAGTTTCGTAATTATTACGAAAGCTTAGACACTTGTAGAAAATGTACGGCGCGCTAAACGTGGCCTAATAATTAAGCACTAAATGATTCACTCGAATGACTCTGCGCAGTTCATTATGATGTTGCTTATGTTAAACCCGTTTTGATAACCATATTCGTCACATAACTTTCTACAAGAACAAAATAAATGTAGTCCCAGCTAACGTTAGCCAAGCTTGAAGCTTAAAAAAAAAAAAAAGAACTGGTACGATATACGGCAATGAGACCTAATGTGTTCGGTCATCTATCCTCTTTCACCACCAATATAATTTTTGTGTACCACATACTTAGCGAATTATAAACAATAAGAAATGAACAAATTGAACAAACAACAGCATGGATAACGTTAGCTAGGACACCCATTATAAAAGGCATCACTATGAGGACACAACAAGAAAAGAGAGAGACAGCTTTTTAATAAAACGTAGATATTTTGGCCGGCTTGTGTATAATTGCCCACATGTTACTCTACACGGGGGAGAGGATGAGGGATTGAAATGCCTTCAGAGAATGAGAGAGAGCGTGGGAAAAAAAAAAAGAAACGAAGAAAACAGAGGACGAAAAACTGCATAGCCGGAGGAACATTTCATCAAAATCCAGCAGACGCGATTTGTGAGACACCACTAACGCTGTGCGAAGCACTTAAGGTCCCATGGCTTGTCCTTGTAGGCAGCATCGGGCTTTGAAATTCCTTTTTGCTTATCTTCGAGAAGTTGTCGCCCTTGACGAGCTCTAGGAAGTACTTCATACACATTATAATAGTCGATCTTCATCTTTTTTTTTTTTTACAATGCATCACGTTAAATACATTCATTCTTACATTCATTACTTACATTCATTCCATACTTTCATTTCAGCAGACGTGTCTCTCAGTACACGTCTGCTGGGCAAGTACCTGCCACGTGAGGTCTCTTTACTGATTGCTGAACGCCCGGCCAGGAAGAAGCAAGAAAATTAGATAAAGAGAGAGAGAGATAGAGAGGGAGAAGATGCGCCCTCTTGGCGCTTTTCACAGGTCTGGTTCCGTTGTCGTCGTCGTCGTTATATTAGCGGGGAAAATTATCAGCCCATCATTCATTTTCCTTAGCTTACACCTTTCATGTTTCCTGTCGGTCCGCGCGTTTGAGGCGTGACGATTGCGCGCCATGTGCCCTGCAATTTCTGTGACATCCGTTTGGGCGGGCAGTGGTTACGAGCGATAACCGATGCTGTTGCAACGCCGTCCTTCGAGCCCAGACCATCGTTAAGAGAATCGCTAACCGTCATTCGAGTCGGACGTGACTGCGCAACGCGTAATTCAGCGGAGACAAATACCAGGAAGAGGAGAAAACCCCCGGTGACTGCGTGCGCTTTCTTCGCAGGTTTGTTCTACACTGCTGCTGATTAACGCACACCGAGCACGTCTGCCCTGGCGTATTACTCATACGTCACGGCGGTTAAGCACCGCATGCATATTAATTGTGGAGGATGTGGGTTTTACTCCCGCCTGCGGCCTGTTGTCTTTCCGCCCACCTTCATTTCCCTTATCCTCATGATTTCTGCAGTTCATTTGAGCATAGAGAGAGCGATAGCTCTTTCATTGAAGTCACATATTTCTGCCGACGTGTGTATAGTCGCCTACCAGCTACTTCGCATGCATGGGGAATGAGATGAGGGATTTAAACGCCCCAACAGTTAATCTCCCTAGTTGATTTCCCCTGTTTCTCCGGCTTCGTTGTCTGTTTGCTCTATATGGTTAACGACAAGGTATTGTAAAGTTACAACGCATCTACAGAGATCAACAGAAACAGCCTTGTATACGTTCGACTAGGCGTCGATTGGTTCCGGTGAGCGGAATGCGAACATGTAGGTCGTTTCGAAGCAACTTAGACGCAAGTCGTCGATCACGGCAGGAAGTCAAGAGCGAGTGTTTTTATATGGCAAGTGAGCTCCCTCCAAGGACCGTTTGAAATCATCATCATCATCATTAGCCTATATTTATGTCCCCTGCTGGACGAAGACCTCTACCTGCGATCTCCAATTACCCCTGTCTTGCGCTAGCTGATTCTAGCTTGCGCCTGCAAATTTCCTACTTCATCACCCCACCTATAGTTTTCTGTCGTCCTCGACTGCGCTTCCCTTCTCTTGGTATCCATTCTGTAACTCTAATAGTCCACCGATTATCCATCCTACGCATTACATGGCCTGCCCAGCTCCCTTTCTTCCGATTAATGTGAACTAGAATATCGGCTATCCCCGTTTGTTCTCTGATCCACACCGCTCCCTTCCTGTCTCTTAGCGTTAGGCCTAACATATTATGTTCCATCACTCCTTGTGCGGTCCTTAACTCGTTCTCGAGATTCTTTGTTAACCTCCAGGTTTCTGCCGTTTGTAGTAAACACTCGCAATGGTGGCACACGGAAGGAGATTGAAATTGTGAAGGCTGCTGCCACCAGTATAGGCGTTCAGTGTTATCATCCGGCGTGAAAGAAGTAATAAATGACATCCTTATATAGTGAACGATTTAGGCTGCGCAAGCGACCGTGGGAAATTCTTAGTGTGTTCCAATGAGATGAGGTGATGCAAGCAGGCGGAGCTTCTATGCACCGTCCGCTCTTCAAGGTTTTAAGTATATACGGAATGCGCGTTTTCATGAGTACGTCGTACCGCTTCGTCGGCGAGATGATTTCAGACAATTCCGCAGTGATCGGACAGCCAGTGATAAATAATGTCGTATCAATTTTTCAAAGCGTCATATGCGGAGTTATCTTATGCATCGACACCAGCTTTTTCGATGGCGCAAGATTGCTTGCGAAAATTCAAGGGCCTGCCTCTGAATCACAGAATACTGCCTATTTTCGTGTGGGTTTCTGCTGGGAGGCAATATAACAGCGCGATAGGGAGGGCCGCAAGTTGCGATCCTGTGGATGTCGTCAAGTGTGAGTTTCTGTATGTGTTTGAAATAAAGGGGGCGACACACGTCACACCTAGGCGACGGCTCCTGTAGCCCTTGCGTAGGTGGCCGAACCATGTAGATCTAACTACCCATGTACTCGGTTCACATACATTGAATGCAAGAGAAACGGTGTAAGCTGCTGACGATAAACTAGTTTTCTTTGTAATCTCTGAAATTATGAGGTGGCCACGAGTCTTCTTGCAGCCTCCCTGCGCGACGGTATTGGCGTTCTGGAAGCCGATGTTCGTTGTAAACATATAAGCCACGATTGCCCCCAAAGACTTCTTGAAAAGGTAGCCTGATGACTACTTTGGTATTCCGGCTCGGAATCGATTGGTTCCGGTGCCCGGCAGGAAGTCAAGAGCGAGTGTTTGCAGTCTTCCTAATATAACTGTCTTTTCCGTTGAGTTTGAGGTTAGGTAATGGGTACATTCTTCGCACGAGTCTATGGTCTCCCAAGTGTAGGGTAGCAAACCAGTTGTGCTAAACTGGTTAACCTCCCGGCCTTCCTTTCTCCACTCTTTCTTTCCTTTCAGTATGCGCATCAACACAGATAACCCTCCCTTCCCATTTTCTACATATTAATTAGTTGATAAATAAATAAATAAATAAATAAATAAATAAATAAATAAATAAATAAATAAATAAATAAATAAATAAATAAATAATAATAAATAAATAAATAAATAAATAAATAAATGCATCCGCTGTGATAAAGCTTTGTGTCCTCAGGGTAAAAAAATACATTTAGAAACGTACTATAATTCAGTTACTTGATACAGGAAACTGTTTAAAAAACTTGGCTCGTATTCAGAAAAAGGTTCTTTCCCTATACAACTATAAAACAAATGCCAGCCAATAGTGATTTTGGACATTTACAATCGAAGGCGGCCGGCCAATTGCAAACAGACTTTACAAACAATCTTTGTAAATTGGGCTCCTTGTTATTAGCAGCTTTCAAGGCTGTCCCGTTGCCGTATAATGGATCCATGGCCGGAGGCATCATGATAGACACTCATAGCACCCTTCCTGCCTCTTGTCAGACGGAAACATCGGTATATACTGCAAGCCCAGAATGAATGAAATACATTATTCAAAAGAAAAAAGTGAAGGGGTTCATAGAGTCTTATGGGTGGGGCCCTCCGTCCAGGGCTCCACTGGCCTCCGCCTCCCGCCGGAATTGATCCAGAAGTGCTATAGTTGCACTCACAGGTCCGAACTGGCGATCTGTGCCTCCCACTGCTACGTACTAATTGTTGTCTGGTTGTCTAAACTAGAGTTCAGGTCTCTGGGCTTCGGCGCGCATCCCCACGAAACGTGGGAGAGTGTCGGTCCTACCTTCAGAAACATTTTCGCACGATAATTGACGTGACCAAAATTATTTTTTGACGCAGGCAATAAGGTAGACGGAGAGTATAGCTGACACCAGTGACTACAAAGAAATTCAATAAGAATTTACCAGCAATTGCTGTTATGATTTCTTCTGACTCAATGTTTCTTACGGAATTCGATTCCGAATCCTTCACCTCGACGTGTAAGCCGTCGTTCCGTAGTCATGTAGTCGTTGGCGTGTAATATACTGTGGCTGTATGGTGCTTGTGCCGTCGTCGTCGTAATACCTGTGGAGGTATTCTGTAAGAGTCCACCTAGTGGACACGTCCACTTCATCTGCTGCTGAAGTGCTGATTGGCTGCGGACGTGCAGCCCAGCCCAGCCAATCAGAACTTCAACAGCAGACGAAATGGACGTGTCCACTATAGGTGGACTCTTACAGAATACCTCCCCAGGTCGGCTGGCCCCGTTCCGGGTGGCACTTGCTGTTTTCCTTTGAGTGGGCGCTATATGCCAATCATTTCGTAACTGAGTTCTTCTGGCACGCATGGCCGATCCTTCTCGAGCGAACGACGCGCCCGCCACGAGCCATTCGAAATGATACCGCCTAATAGTGGCCCACCGTGCGTTCGCGTCCGTTGCCTCGGTTCACGACTGCACGCCGATTGTCCCTCCCGCTGCGCGACTGACTGACGGCACGCATGATCGGCGGCCGGCCGGTCGCCTTCCTTCTCACAAGTCAACGCCTGCAGCGCGACAGCGTCCTTCGGACGTCCTCCTCAATGGGAAGTCGCCTGCCCGCGGCCTTGCGGCGGCGAACACAAATGGACTTCTCGCGCAACAATGAAAGCTCAGCGACGACTTCACGCATGAGCTGCCGCTGTCACTTGCCGTTGCTGCGGAACGGGCGCGCAGCCCAAGCACCGCGGTTGACAATCGCGGATTCCTTTCGCTCGTCACTGGCGGCGGAACTGTGCGACGGACCTGTGCAGTACGTCTTCTTCTATCGAAGCGAAAGATTGTTTCACTGACTGACTGACAGACTAACTGGCCAAGGTCGAACCACAGTGTCTTGGACATCGGCACGTCATCTATACGTGCACACCCAATATACGCGCATAGATGAAACGGCAGCCTCAGAATTTGGGGTTTCCCGCAGTGGCGGCATTAGCATTAGCATATATATAGAGTCCGAGGTCGCGGGTCCGATTTTTGGCCGCGGAAGTTACCTTTTGGTGGAAGAACTATCGATTAGTGAACGTCAGAGAGAACTCCATGGGGTCAGATTTAGTCCGGAGTCCTTCCCCATACGGCGTCCACATACGTAGCATCCAGCGGCTTCATTGGGACGTTATGCTCACCCAGAAATGAAATCGCCTACCCATACTCAGCCGAACACGTCTCAAATGGTTGGACATGAACGCGTTGAAGAAGATATAATGCATTTTCTATTTGTATACACTTGCAAGTTCTATAGCGATTCCGACAAGAGACGTCAGTAGCCAAAGTGCCTACCAAGACAATTTCTTTGGATGGTTTGGTTAGCCAAAATCGTGCCGTGATACCTGTGTTGTTTTGAGGATTTAGGCGTTTATGTCACACTACACCGACGCCAGCTGATATTGTGTCTGCGGGCTCGGCAGCTTCGGCGGCCCGCCTAAATAAACTGGGACTCCATAATACGCGGGAAGAATTACAAGAAGCCCACAGGGCAAATCAAATCGAACGCCTCAAACTGACTCAAACGGACGGAACCCAACTGCACCGTCTGGGTTACAGACCGCTGGCAGAAGAAATCGAAGCAGCACAGCGAATCCCAAATAACTTACCGGGACGCCATTACGGTGGCGCCCATTCCCCGCAATATGCACCCTGTTCACGACAAAGAGCGCAGGCAAGCGAGAGCTCAAGCGCTGCCCAAAAACTACTCGAAGAACCCTGACACTCGCTATACGGATGCAGCAAAAAATGCGAAAACGCTCAGCCTTCGCCCTGAGTGCCGTATAGACTATTTTACGGAAGGGTTTAGGGGCCGCCATCTTGGGCTGATAACGCTGCTGTTTTCTGTCTTTAACCGCGAAGTGTGCGTTACTAGTCGATTCGCAAGCATGAAAATAGTTGTATAAATACGCTCGGCCTTTCACGACCATGTTATGTGACTTCATTTCTCATAAAACGTAGAAATTGTTTCTGTAACAGCCCAATATGGCGGCGCCCATGAATCGAATATAAAATCGTCTATTGTTGTTGCCCAGGACAAGCAACAACCACCACGGTCAGCGCAAGCGACCCAGACACAGCGGAAGAAGTGGCTATCGCGCTCGCCATTTCCAAGTGCACTAACCGAGTAAGAACGTTTTTATTTTTTTAATACGGGCCCAGTATATTCACTAACCATGTGTTCCGTAAGTGCTTGCTGCGATTGCAGATCGAAGCGATGATCACCTTGTTATCTCGTCGGTCGCTTTCAGGGCTGGTGGGCGCGCGAGCGCGCCGCTCGATTAGGAAATGCTCTTGCCCTGAGAGAAGTTCCGTGAATATAGGCCCTGGCATCCATTTAAAGACAATGCCGCCTGCGCCTGTGCTCTTCCTTTGCCATTGTGCTGGTATACGCAGCACAGCTTCTATGTCACGCAGACAGAACTACACGCCAAGCCAGGACGTTGCGTGCGATCCATAGTGTGCACGGAACGTCAGGCTACGGTTTATACGAAGTGCTTTTGTCGCCTCCGTCCGTCTGAAAGCCATGTCACCCTTCGACGACTTCCGGGCCCCATTTGCGTCGGTGCTGGTCTGGCGGGACAAACCGGTCTGCCAATCACATCGTGCACTGGTCACAGGAATTGGCTCGTCGTCGACGCCTTCTTGTGCAGAGTGGCAGCCAAGCTAGCTAAAAAAGTTAAAATGAATAAAGGGCGGATTAGTACCAATTCCAAAGCGTCTTTCGGTAGCCTTAATTGACTGCTTTATTGCGATGTAATTTTACATGTTGGCGACTAATTTGAACGCCTGTACAACAAAATGACCTGTATATATAACGAAGGATTCCGTATGTCCCGGCCAGATTCCTACATAGGTATACTGAATTATTTACAGCGAAGACCACTACAACGAATTCGTCTGCACAAGGAAGGAATTTAGGCGTGCCCAGCGGCTGATCTATTTGCCAGCGAACGTACGTGCCTGCATGTCGCAACTGCCATCCGCAGCTGCGCACAAAGTGGTGGTGCTCATAGCGAGCGCCGGCCTACAACACAACAGAGACCTTCTTCTCTTCTTCTTTCTGGGGTTTTACGTGCCAAAACCAGTTCTGATTATGAGGCAGGCCGTAGTGGAGGGCTCCGGCTTAATTTTGACCACCTGGGGTTCTTTAACGTGCACTACAACGCAAGCACACGGGCGTTTTTTGCATCTCGCCTCCCAAAATGCGGCCGCCGCGGCCGGGATTCGATCTCGCGATCTCGTGCTCAGCAGCACAACGCCTTAGCTGACTGAGCCACCCCGGCGGGTAACACAACAGAGACAACACGAGGGTTTCCGAACTCCACAGTATGTATAGCTATGGTATAATCACCCCATCCGCAGATACACATATAGACGGGATGATGTGCTCGGAAATGAAAACGGACATCGTCAAAACCATCAAGGATGGGGAGGAGGCGAAGGTCGACGAAGGTGGCAGTGATGAAGAGCCTGTGGACAAACCAAGAATTTAGACAAAGGGGGCAGTAGCAACATACGGTGCTCTGCACCTGTACCTTGCATGGCTATCGGGGTTCGCCGAGGAGCCTGCCGTGAACCTCGATAACCTGTAAGGTGGTTGCATTCGCACTTTGCGTTTGACGGAGAGTGGAGAAGAAAATTTGCGACTTATTTTCTCTAAGTATGTCTTGAATGCATGTTAAATGTTTTCTTGTGCTAAACATGCTTAGCATGCTCTAGTGCTAGCGGCATGGTGGGCAATATTTACGATGAAGTGACCTGTACAACAAAGGTTTTTGGGGGTCGGCAGGGCTTCGTTATGAAGGCGCTTCACTTATTTAGTCACCCGCTTCTCCACGAGTAATGAATTGCTGAATGAGGAAAGGATGATGACACAATGTGAGAAGAGAGTATTTCGGCACTAAAGCAATTATCGCAGAGAGAGAGATAGAGAGAGAGTTTAGTAGAAAGGCAGAGAGGTCGGCCTGACCGAGCATGCTCTGGCCTGCTACTCTGCACAGGGGGAAAAGAAAAGGGGACAAAAAGAGTGATGGAAAATGATGATGAGGACAGGAAGAATGGGTGCACATATACACTAACACAGTGGCTTCCTTAAATCCCTGTGTCTAGTCCGGTTGTCTTCAAGTAGTCCAGGGCAGCCCTTGTAGCTACTGATGCTACTGTAAAGGTCACACATTGCGGACAAAACATTATTTTCGGACAATGTTCGCCAGCCAATGCCCGCTAGCGTCGAAGCCAGTATCTTCCGCTGTGATACGTAGAGAGGCCAGTCGCAAAACAGATGTTGTAAAGTCTCCGACACTTGGTAGCGTTTACAGTTCGGGATCTCCGCAGGGACAATCAGATGTCGAGTGAAGGCGACGCCCAGGCGAATCCAGTGAAGCATGCTTGGTTGGCATCGCTTGACTTTAGCTGGGAGGTGAAAAGTCCTGTCACAGTCTATTTCCCGCAGGTGCCTTTACCGATGGTCTGTTAGAGCCCAGTAATGTGCTGCGTAATCTGACATGAGCGTAGTCAACAAAGAGTTTACGTCGCTCCGCGAGTAAGGAATCTTTACTTTGACAGCTGTAGGAATAGCGGTTCCTGCTTCCGCATCAGCTAGCTCGTTGCCGGCCAAGCCGCAATAACCAGGTACCCATTGGAAGATAATTAATTGAGTGACCGTTCCTCTGAGCAAGATCAAATATTTGTAGGATGTCTAACGCTAGTATGAAATACTGACCTCTCCTCGAGAGAGAATCGATAGATTGCATGCAGGGCTCACCATGCGTTAGAAAGAATACGATTTGTGGTCGTACCACAAATACGATTTGTGGTCCAATTTGTATTGGCGGGATGTGCCCAGCTGAGGTATCACAAAGGCCGCAGTCGAGGCGCATAAAGCAACCAATCCGTCTGTGTATGTGTGCACAGAGCCGTCGTATAGCCCAGCTAGATGGGCCAAGGTGAGTTGTTTAAGACCAGTGGAAGTGATTGCGACTTCTTCGAAATCCCAGGTATGTGAAGGCGCACCTTTGGTCTATGCAGTGCCACGGTGGCACTTCAGAGATGACGGTAGATGTGAAGTCTGAGGGAATGGTATGCCTGTGAGTACTGAGACATCTTGAGCAGGTGCAGCTTAGGCGGTTTTCTTGAATTTAAGACAAGGTAAGCAGTCGGGGGTGAACTCGAAGTGGCTCACAGGACCGGTAAACTTCAATTATAGATAGGACCGTGATTCATTTATAGTACCGGAAGTCGATGCACACCGTGGCAGAGGCATGTTCGTAGAGCTTGGTCTTGAATGCTTTCCAAGGAGTGAAGACGAGTTATACGTATATTGGAAAGCACAGGCATGCTGTATCGTAGGTAGCCCACAAACAACGCCTCATGTAGCTGAAAAATACTTTTTTCAGAGGGGCCTCACCTAATTCCATCTACAACACGAAGAAGGTGTATAAAACTGGATAGTTTCGTCCTCAGTGCACACTTACATGCTTCGACCAAGATAGGCTGCGGCCAATGACGACACCTAAGTATCAATAGTGCGTGACAGCAGGGATCACGGCTCCGTCAACGAATATCGGATACCGTGTCATTGATTTCCTTGTAAATGCCATTGCAGCACATTTTGATGTGGAAGTATTTTGACGGCGCAAGTATTTTGATGTTATGATTGCGGCCCGTTGTAGTCTTGCACGCATTTGCGGACGCGTTACTCCAGATGACGATATGCATATATCGTCTGCGTATGTGCTGATGTTAACATTGTCAGGGAGCTCAGCTCCAAGGCCAATGAGCGTGATGTTAAACAGCATAGAGCTGAAGACCGCACCTTGTGGAACTCCACGGCCAACCTGGTGTCTGGCCGTTTCACCGTCAGCCGTCGGCACAAAAATAGTACGTCCGCTAAGGTAGCTGAAGATCCATGCGTAGAGTCGACCACCTATGCCAAGGTCTTCAAGTGCACCAAGAATAGCTTCGTGAAGGGCGTTATTGTAAGCGCCTTTTATGTAAAAAAAAATTGCACCCACTAATCGCCGACGTTGTTTTTCTTGTTCAACGTATAAAACATGGTCGATAACACCGTCTATAGATGACCGTCGTCTGCGAAATCCATTCATAAAGTCCGGCAAGGTGGCATTTTTCTCCAAGAGCTATTCCAATCTTGTCAGCACCATGCGCTCCATTACGCGCAGGGGTAGCCAACGGAACATAAAAAATAAAATAAAATAAAATAAAATAAAAAGGGCACACGTTCTGCAGTTTCTGCGATTGACGCATTGGTGGTGTCAACAAAGCACCATCAGTAGAAGTTTAAGGGTTGGATAACCGAAAGATAGAAAGCATATTGGGAAAACGACACCATCTACTGTGCACGCCCCCTTTAAGAACACCTTGAAGATAATTATACCGTCGGCCGTATTAAAGGGCGGCAAACTTTCTTGGTGCACGCCATGACGTCATAGCAGGTATGTATCCATTTGTTGAATCTCTGATATCAGAGGGGAAAAAACAAGAAATAAAGAAAGAACGAGACAGAACGGTCAGCCAACTATGACGGGTATAAAACGTTTTATAGTCGATGTCGTGCGAGACAATCGGAGTCGACGTGTTGACCGTACGGAATGACGTCAGAAGAGCGACCTTGACCGCAGACATTCCCAGCCCTATAGCTTACTCGTCTGCAGAAGGGTGGGGTGAACCTAGTGTTTATCGAAGCAAGTGATCGAGCAAACACGCGGACAAGGTAGCGATGGAGGCTTGTTCGTATTTGAGTTGTCATGAAAATTCGAAGAGTGACATGAACAAAGTTATCCCATCCCATCCTATCCCATGAACTGAACATCTGCACGTATACAAGAAGGTGAATGAGAACTGTATGTGCTATTGGACGATATTATATGCTTTCTAGAGTGCAGGGACCCATAGAAATATATATATATATATATATATATATATATATATATATATATATATATATATATATAGGGCCGTAAACTGTATAGCCATCCATTTGATTTTCCATTTTTCCTTTCTTATCTTATTTCGCTGCGAGAGCACGGTCGATCGCGGCGATAACGGCGGCGTGGCCATGTCCAAAGATGAAAACGTAGGGCGAAAAGAATGTAGAATGAAATATATGGCTGCCTCAGATGTATTTAGACTGTTATGCCAGACCAGTGCTGATGACCATGGCCAGTGCTGGCGGCGCGGCTGTTGCTGTCTGCTGCTGGGTCGGTCGGTACCTCGGCGAATATATTTCCACGATATATCATCACCACCATCATCATCATCATCATCATCATCATCATCATCGTCATCATCATCATCATCATCATCAGCCTATATTTATGTCCACTGCAGGACGAAGGCCTCTCCCTGCGATCTTCAATTACCCCTGTCTTGCGCTAGCGTATTCCAACTTGCACCTGCGAATTTCCTAACCTCATCATCCCACCTGACTTTCTGCCGTCCTCGACTGCGATTCCCTTCTCTTGGTATCCATTCTGTAACCCTAATGGTCCACCGGTTATGTTGGTCCTACCTGTTGGTATGTTGGTGTTAATGGTCCACTCAGTTTCTGTTGAAGCGATAGACCGCACGTACCTTCGCCCGCTGCCAGCGTTTTGACAGTCGTTGTCTGCAGTCATTCAGTGTGATCTATTCATGTTTGTTTGTGCGCGCTCACACCACGCTTGTTCATTCAGTTAGTAATAGTCGGGCCACATTTTCCAACGCACGCTACACATGCAATGCTGCCCGGATCAGCAGTGCAGCGCTCCAGGTGTGTCCCTTCGCACGCGCAGCCCACGGGAAGCCTTTCTCATCAACACCACCGTTTCACACGCGCCTTCTCGTGGTCATCGAGCCTCTCTTCATGTCGGTCTACTTACGCCGCAGCACACCTGCTTACTTAATCAGCTCATGTTTACTACAATTCATATTGCTACCAAAGCCGCTCACCTTACTTCGTATGACGTTGCTGTGTTGCTATCGCATTCATTGCTTCGCCCTTAGGGCGAAACTGTGACATTTTTTGTCTCTCTCTCTCTCTCTCTCGACAGGGTCGTCAGAAGTGCTTGGCCCCTACTGATTGGACATGAGGGGGCGGCGTTGGAGGCAAATACGATAAGTGTGGTCGCTTGCCGACCAAATCAATGTCAATGCTTCCTTGCTGCCCACGTTTCCCTAGACTTCGGGATGACCGCCTCCCAGTCTGGTTGTCGCGTTCTAAACCTCAATGACTGAAGCAGATGCTCAGACTCTGCGGCCCGTGTGCAGCGCATACAATGCATATAACCTCACTCGCGAATCGGCGTCGCTGCGGGCCCGGTCAAGATCAGGGCCGGTTCCGCGACGGCCACAACCCAGTTCGGGCGGCGTTTATATTTAGACGCTGATTGCTCCCGGCTCACGCAGCAGCGCGGGAGCCCCTGCATCGTGGCTCGTCGATGTGACCCGCACAGCGTCGACATCGGTGCTCTGGTGCGGCCGTCGAAGCCTCTGGAACCAGTTTTGCTTCGTTGGCACACCTCTGCAGTGCATACGTCAGCAGCAGGTCCTTTTAATGAGGCGGGTCGGTGTTTTACTTGAGGCGAACCCCCCCCCCCCCCCCCCCCCCCCTCCTTCTATGCCCCGGAATGTGTTGCGAGCGGTCGTCGACGATTAAAGAGTATGCCTGCACTGCTGCGGATGGGAGACGGCTTGCGCCAGCACCATTTCTTTCTCATCGGCGGGCACCTTGAAGTGTTTGTACGGGCAGCGGCGGCCGTGGCAATGGTTTTGATTTGGAACGAAGATAACACTGTAGCGGTGGAGGTGAGGCGATGAGCGCAGAGCGTGAAGCTGTATGCAATGCGCGCAGTGTTTCTCATCCTACCGAGAACGAAACGCATCCAGTGTTTCTCATCCTACCGAGAACGCGACGGAGCGCGCCGTACAGGTCATAAACGAAAGAAGGGACGAAATGGAATACGCGGACAATAAAACGAAAACAATGAAAGAAGGTGTAACGTTAGGAGGCGCACAGACTTTCTTTCTTTCTTTCTTTCTTTCTTTCTTTCTTTCTTTCTTTCTTTCTTTCTTTCTTTCTTTCTTTCTTTCTTTCTTTCTTTCTTTGGTTTCTGATACAGGGCAAGAAGGAAGGCACGAAAGTAAAGGGATACATAAAGGGACACGAATAGCTCAGCCTATAGCTGACGCATGTCTGACTCCAAAGAGTACATGGGCTACGTCGGTATTGGAACAGCAGACAGTAAACAACGAGAACGAAGAGCGAAGAAGGACTAGGGCGAAGAGAGCCGCACAAGTTCCGGAGTGTGGCGCTGGAAACAAGCACCACTTGACCTCGCGGGGCGCTCAACGCCGCTTGGAGATGGAGAGCCCCGTAATAAGTGTATACTTACAGCTGTTTTAACAGCGCCGTCGCTTGGCCTCTGCGCGATGCGAGGTCGGTCGGGACAAGACGTGGACGGCGTACTCGTTACGCTCGTGACCCTTTCAAAATATTTAAACCCGGTCTTCTGCGAGGCAGCTGATGCCGACGTAGCGGCCACGCAGTCTGTCTTTAAATCAGCAAACATGCGTGCACGCAGCTATATAGTGTCTTTTGTGTGGCCGACGTTGCAGAAGTGGTTTGACTGATTACGCCGCGTGTGGCTATTATCTCGTCTTCGACTCAACGATCACAAGCGCCGCAATCGTTCGGCCAGAACCGCAACGCGGAAAAGCGAACTTACGTCCTAGAATAAATGTGCGCTGCGGCAAATTTATTTACACTAAGTACGAGCGTGATGCTCCGAATCGTCAGCTACATCGAGCGTTCCATCTTTTATTCCTGGTTTCCAGGAGAAATTTCATTCCCGATCGAGCTTTGAAGACTCTGGAACAGTTCGCGTTAGCAATAATCCGAGTTAAAATGAAATTCCGAAAGGCAAGTGCTGCCGCCCGTATGTCCTCGTAAACTCAATGCCAAATTCGATCGGCTTGTTTTCCGGCAGCGCAACAAGAACGACGACAGAACACGCGAGGCGGAAAGAAATAAAATCTTGATAACCAAAATCTACTCATTTTTTCTCCAGCTAAATGTCAGCAAAAACGCGCATTGACAGTCAGCTCAATTCGAGGTCACTGTATCATTAATTGTTTACATATATTCTTGTTTATTCAGTGTCTTTTTCGGAGCGTCTTTTCTCTATCTATACTGTTGTTCTGGTCCTTCTTACTGTAGCATGATCCACCTCAAAACAAGTGTGCATCCTTGCGGATATCGGCTTTTACTCTATGTGGTAATGAACAAGAAACGATTAAAAAATCTGATGCAACAGAAAGCTAGCCGCCAGCGGCGTTTTTCAAGCGTTTATTCATTCTCTTGCCACCGCTTTTTTGAGGAAACGCTTACTTTGTGGGAGGTGTGCCATTGCAACTTCACCGACTACAAAAAAATATTGTGCAATACGTTAGAAATGCGACGAGATGCGGTGGCCATCCAGGATGAAGCTGTAAGGTAACCATATGCTAAACTTATCTTTGTGTTTAGGTAAATAAAGGCCCTTTTATCGGAACAAACTGCATAAATGGACTCTTTATCCACATATCTGGAGGTGCTGCTATACGTATGTATATACCCGTTCCATTTGATCAACCAGTGTGTTTTTCAGGTTTGTTAGAAACCGGTTGACAATGAGAACAGACTTTTGAAAGGTGTTGCGTCGCTATGATTATGCTCACTTAGTCTGGGGAGCGTTCCAGTCTGATGTATACTCCAAATATCCCAACAATAATGTTTTTCTTTTTTTCTTTGAAGTGAGTGCTTTTTTTTAACCCGCATCTCCGCTAATAGGAAAAGCAGCGACCAACCATTTTATACCATTCTACGCCGCTTGACTAACAGTTAAATATCAGCAAGACAACAACGCCAGAAATGCTCTCTGTTATACGCAGAATGACGTTTCCAGCGTCCCTGTTAGTCTCAGCGTGGTACTGCGGGGCCGCAGAATAATTTAGTTCCGATATATAATACAATTCAGCGTGCTGAAATGCTCCTAAAACGCAGCTGACATAAACTCGGCAGAGCCCACGAGAACTGTTAGAGTGGGGTTTGGTGTAGTAAATCTAGAAGCAGCAGTGCGGTCTTCCGAGCGTGTATACGGCGACTGGTGACCGACATTCGTCTGCGCGTGCGCCTTGAACAAGGGCGGGGCGCAGCACGAAGAAGATATGTTCGTAGCACGCGTGGTCTACAAAAGAGAACACAACTTTGCGGAGGAGACCTGTCGATGAATCTGGACAACTGGAGGAATGACTATTTTCCTTGACACGCACGGTCTCAGGCGTACAGCTGCTGCCTAGGCGACCGCATTCCAATGTGCGCAGAATTGCAAAGAACTCCCATCTACCGAGACCTTGGCGTTCGTAAAAGAGACACGCAAGGTAAAATAGAGATTAATTATGGAACCCTCCGCTGCGGCGTTCCTCGTGGATAATTTAGGTTGTGGTTTTGGCATCTTGAAAACAATCGACCAGCAAGGTGGGGAGGTGAGCTGGTCGGTCGATGACCGTCTTGAATTACAAGGCGCAATAAAGACGGAACAGGGACGCAGAAGCGCTTGTACGTGCTCTGTTATGGTTGTTTCGTCTTTCCAGTTTTGTATGTTTTTTTTTTTGCTTTCAAAATTCAAAAATGAATCAGTAATTCAATCAATTATTTTTTGGAGCACAGTGCACCTTTCTGTCAATATTCACATGCCATGAAGCTAACTTCTCACTTGTCTTACTTTCTTTTCTCTGTTTAGACGAAGCCAGCGTGTTGTCACATGTAAGTATACCTGATACGAAATTAGTACGCGTATCTCGCTGCATGATCACTGAGATGTCTAGAAATATCGCTAGAATTTTCCAGGAGAAGCTACGACCCCGCCGACAAGAGCCACAGCCTAGTGGAACAAAGACAAGCAGTGGAATCTGCAGGAACATTAACACACACCCATACTTGCTCGTTCGAATACTTATCGGCTTCCCAAAGAGGAAGTGGTGCGAGCTCGGCCGGCACCAGTATAAGTATAGTTGATAGTCGCTGGCCGAGTCCGGTCGAGTTGTCTAAAGTAAACTGCAAAACAGCAAAACTGCCAGACAGGTGAGCTGCATACAACGGCTACAATGGCTTCATCTCTGGAAAAATGCGCGGAAAGCCAACACCTATATGCACCGCATTCTGTCGCTTATAAGCTCTAGTAGTTGAGCAAGTTGCTAAGGATTCGCGATACTGAAAGACAGGCATGCAAACACGAACACAAGCAGAACGAAAGTGTACATCGCTGTTCTCGTTGTCCTTTTCGTCTTTTTGCTCTACACTTGCGTCAGCGTCTGCACGCCTGTCTTTCACTATACCATAAAGTCGTCGCTTCTTGATTTCGTGCCGAGCTGTCTTTCGGAGCTTACTTCAAAAGGTTGAACAAAACAAACAAATCTGTCGTCGGAGGTGCACATGTTGGCGGCTCCAAGTTGTCTCGCCCTCCCCTCCACTTCTCTTCTCACTCAACACGTGCTAGCCAGCCGCCAAAAAATATGAGGAACTGGCGACGGGAGGAAACAGGGCTGCAGCAGCAGCCGTTGCAGTCCTCGCCTGCCGAAGCCCAGGCGGTCAAGGAGTGATTAGGAAGCAGACAAGCAGCGAGGAAGAAAGAAGGCGGAGACAACACCCCGTCTGGGACCGTGGCCGATGATGCGCCGTCTTCAGAGAGCTGGGCGAGTCTTCGGCGACGGTGGTGCCGCCGGAGGAACCGGTTCCCCGACACCGCAGAACAGCCCCCCTCCTAGCCGCCACCTCTTCTTTGGCTTTCATTAATACGGTGCAGCGCAGAGCCTAAGCTGCAGCTCGCGACAGAAGGGCCAGCGCTGTGCCTTTCTCTCGTGCACTGCGCGATCATCCACGGCGATCACATCAGCAGCCATGGCGTGGCTGTTCTCGAGAACGGCCGGTCGACGACGCTTCGGGACGCGTCACGTGATTCTGAGAGCGTGTGCTTCGAACGGCAGCTGACGCGAACATCGCATGCGCTGTTTTAAACACTGCAGAACTTTTGTTCCGCGCTCAATAGTTAGGCCAGCTGCCGTGATCACCGCAGTGCGTGGGTTCTGCAACGAAGAGAATGCCGCTGCACAGTTTTTGCCTTCGATTCAGCTTAACACTGCCTCCCCCAACATCGCCACTCTAGGAACCCCGCTGTACATAGGCGAGGCGGGCCGCATCACGGTCTCCTTGGACTCCGCCATGCCTGGTACGAGGAGGCTACCGAGGCCCCTCGAAGTTCGCGGCTCCGAAAAATAAAGAAGAACCGCCAGCTCCTTCGATTTGCGGTTGCCAGGCGCCGTGAGGAGGCCATTCTGCAGCGAACTGCTCGCCCCACATCGTCACCGAAATGGCGCAGAGCAGGCTGCCTGCCTCGGTCGGTTAGGAGGCGAGGCACACTTATTAGTCTCACATATCGGACAGAAAGAGCGCGTGAATCGGAACACTGCTTACAATGTCACTTACGCTAACCGTAGAATGGTCGTTAAGCAGAACGTAGGGAATACCGAGTCTTTCGTATACCGGTCACGGACAGCCACTATTTCGCTGTAGCCTTATGGGCGCACAACCAGTCATTCGGTAGGGTGCGATTGCATTGTCTGAATGCTTTATTGTTGTTTTCGTGCCTTGTTTCATAACCTGCTATCTCGTTGCTATACTACGGCCACACGAAGGAATGGGCGAGTGGATACAAGTTCTGCAGCATCGTTGTCTAAATCTCGTACCTTCGTCGCCACGTGAATGATGGCATGAATACAGTACAGACCTTAGCCGATGTCTTTATATGTGTTTTCGCCGCTGTCCGTACTCCCTACGTGCCGAATACATTTGTGGAGCATGTTATAATTCGCGTGGACCCGGTTCGGGGTGCTGTAAACCGTTTTGACTATGCACATTGATTTGAGCGCGACGCGCGGCAGTCCCAGCGTATGACCAGTACGCTGCATTTATTTGATGTGCACTCACGCTGTGCTTAGTGAAAGGAACTATATAATAACGTTAACTGTGAAAAAAACTTCGAGGCAAAGCGCCATCAAGTATAGTAGTAAGTACTGATAGACGTTATTAAAAGACGTCTAATATATATCACTGCACTTCTGACAGGCCAATGGCGAGGATGGTTATGCAAGTAACCACCCGAACATCTTGGGCCATGTGAAACTGGGTAGGTGACATTAGGTATGTGCCGCTGTTCCGTGAACTTCCTCGACGCCAACTTGAGTCAATGGGTGCCTCTGGGCGCGCCGCTCTTCAATGACCCTCTTCGATGCCAACTTGCGTCACGGAGTATGTGCCGCTGGGTATGTTCCGTTAATCAATGGCAAAAAAAAAGTTGACAGTCACTTAAGCATCCTTACGTGGTTTGAATGCGAATTCATAATGAATTCTCTAAGTTACCACCTTACATTAAAACTCTACCTTAATGTACCTTGCTCTAATTTGTATCAACCTTAATCCACCGTAATCCACCTTAATGAACTTCAGTCCACATTAATCCACATTAATCCATCCTAATATTATTGTGGGAGTGGGTCAGGTCGATTTTTGGGTGTGGGCCACGACGTCCGTCCGACGCTGTGGATGGTCACCGGGGGATTTCGCAGTGCGTGCCGCAGCAGGTTCAGCGTCGGGAACGTGACACAATCACTCGGTCACGTGGGTTTTGGTACCGTCGTATGATAACGGACGGCGGATTTTTCGCTTCATGGGGCACATAAGTCTTTCGCCTTAAAAGAAAAAAAAAGAAAACAGTTTAAGTTTTATCCGGTACCCGCCGCGGTGGCTCAGTCAGCTAAGGCGTTGCGCTGCTGAGCACGAGATCGCGAGATCGAATCCCGGCCGCGGCGGCCGCATTTCGATGGAGACGAAATGCAAAAACGCCCATGTGCTTGCGTTGTAGTGCACGTTAAAGAACCCCAGGTGGTCAAAATTAATCCGGAGCCCTCTACTACGGCGTGCCTCAAACTGGTTTTGGCACGTAAAACCCCAGAAAGAAGAAGTTTTATCCGGTGCTTGGGCGCAATCGAACTCGCGCCGCGGTGTATATTCAGACCAGCTTCTCTGACTGTATTATACTCACACATGCAGCGCGCGTGGACTTCGCGGCGACCCAGCATGTCCTGCATGTCTAAAATGACCCAGAATGTTCAGAGGCAAGCGCGAGAGAGGAGCCCAGCTTTATACTCGCCTCTGTGGTGGCAATACATTGCGTCGCTATACTTTGCTGCATTGCTAATTGCATCAACGTCGACATCCATCGTGAGATGGGCTCTGCCAAAATTTTTTATTGCAATTATATGGACACTCCAGGCGCATTTCTGCCGTCGCCGCCGCCGTGAGGTTCCGTATAAAGTCCAAGGGCGCTAACATCGTCACACCGCGCCGTATCCTTAGGGTTATTCGGTTTCGAGTAAAAACCGATTTTACTCGATTTTTACACCCCGAACATGTTTCAGGAGAATCTGGCTAAACCCGACTTCTCCACAAATCCCAAAACCTCATACCAACCATTTTTTAGCGCTGCACGGAGTTCGCGGTCCACACGCGCCAGCTATATCCTGCTTCGGGACAACGAAGTTAGATCCTGTTGGCTTAAGTGAACTCCAGTGACCTATAGTTGATTTCGCAAGCTGCGCGCAGCACATTGCTGTGCCTAGCTAATGGAAGCTGTAATGTCGAGAGAATTTTCTCTCAGCTGAGGTACAATCAAATATCGGGCAGGTCTCGGATGGAAACCGGCATGCTGCGAACTCGAATTTCCGAATGGTTCCACACACACACACACACACACACAAAACGGATTTCCCCCCAATTATCAGCTTGAAAAAAAGAGCAACCGATTTTCACCCCCGAACTAAAAAAATATAAAACCCAAAAACGAACAACTGTACGTATGCTGTATGTGCGAGTGATAGCGTGCGAGGGTGAGCCGATGAAGGCGGCTCAATCTCGCGCGCAAGGGAGGAAAGCGGCAAGGAAGCGCGCCCCGTCTTCCGTCGCGCGGTAGGCACCGGGAGGAGGACACGGAGGGGTGGAGGGGGGGGGAGAGGGGGAGGGGGCGTTCTACGGCGGCTTCTGCTTAAGGCACGGCCGCGTGCGGCTGCGCGGGCCCTATCATGAAAGCGATCTGCGACGGGGACAGAGTACGCCATGCGCTGTTTTCGCCGCTTTGTTTGCGTTGAAGCGAGAGGTAGCACGAAGGTCAAATCGCTCGCTGCTGCTGCCGCGCTTCCTCACTCCAGCGTTCTGACAGCGAGTGTCCGCGGTAGTCGAGTGAGATGTGTTCATGTTTGCTTGTGCGCGCGTGACACCATGCTTGTTAATTTAGTTAGTAAGAGAATGTCTACAAGTTTATGCGGCCGATAAATCTAATATCCTTACTTCGTATAACTGTCTACTAATTTGCTGTCTCAATCGATGCTCTGCCTTTCTGGCGAAACTACGACTTTTTCTGGTAATAAACTGCTGATGTTAGCGCATTGTGGTGTCAACGTCTGCCTTCTGTCCTCGTCAGCTGGCGCTAAAAATATTATCCAAGTTAGTGTACCTTAATGCGCAACATGCAGGAGTGCTACAGAGGATCTGCATATTTTTTCTTTGCGCTAGAGTGATGACACGATAACAGCGATAGTTCAGAGAAAAGGATCACCGCGGTCAAAAGTAAAACAACGCAAGCGTCTCAATGTAAAACCAATGCCTCTTCGAAAAGTTGCAGTTACGAATTCAAGCACAAGCGCTTTCGAAATACGATGTACAAAAATGGTTTTCTTCAAAAATTGAAACAGGAATAGAATGACTTCAGACAAATCGACATTGTAGAAGTTATTAAGCGAATATGATGAGGTCTTATTACTTCTCTGACCTTTGTTATTTTACTTGGAAAACAGTGAAGTTATAAGGGCTTTACTTTGAGTTTTAAACAGATGACAATATTTAAATTCAAAAGAGATATTGGATACCCCACCTCATAGCGCAGTCGTCAGCAATTAAGCAGCCCCACAATTTATCAGTGCATTTCTGAGAGGAAGCACAGAGCTGCATATATAGCGCCGTTGTACCATGGATGAGGCATACAAAGGTGCAATTGGATTTGGCTTTCACCGCGGACCTGGAAGAGCGCTGTACATGAAAAAGCAAGCGCATTGATCGTGTCTTTCGTGCGCAGTTATGATTCTTCATACCCCTCGGAACGGGCTAGAGGTGACGCCACGACACCCGTGGATACTGTGGTAGTGTGGTTTGTCGCTTAAGATAAACTGTCCACGTGCTTACAATGATGCTGCTCTATGCGGTGATCGGCGATAGCTTTTAAAACGAAGCTTCTCTATGGGAACCCTTCCAGACTTTGCTGACCGTGGCTGCTGCTGATGTCTTGCCTAATGGACGCGCGGGTCACGTGCTCACGAGAGCACGAGCGCCCGCCAGTTTCCATTAGGCTACGAACGCAGGAATGAAACGACCGAATAATCGCCAAACTCACTACTGCCTTTCGAGTGTTCTCTCTGCCATGCACGACCCTTCACTGTATATATATATATATATATATATATATATATATATATATATATATATACTTTCCTCGGAAAACATCGTCTTCGTCCTCCTGGCATGACTGCGTTGACATCTGACAGTGTCCATTCGCATGCTCTGCTGCTTGCATTTTGACATACCTAATGAACTGTGTAGCCCATAAGCAATTAGCCCATTGCAAGACATTAAACTTGCAACCTGTGCGGTGCATACATAAACACAAACATTGCATGAGATTACACATTGCAAAGGATGACAGTGAAGACAATCGTACGCATCGCATTTAATTGCACGGGATTTAATTAGCAGCTTGAGCTTCACTTCACATAGATTACAACATGTGCGTCGCATTTACATGTTATGTAAATGTAAGACATTATGTAAATGCGTTGCATTTACATAATGTATCTACTTGTGTGCTCACAAATGTGTTTCATGAGGGCTCATCTTTGGCAGTAGTGGTACAGTCAGGTGGGACGAGTACAGTTATGAGTTCACATTTCAAGGGTTAAGCGAGAACGCTTCCTTGGGCGAAAATCAAGCACGTTCGCTACAAAAATGGAAGCGCCCTGGGGCTATCGGCGAGCTTTAATTACCTCACGGCGTTATCAAGAACGAGTGTTCGACGAAAGCCGACACCCTCTCTAACTTTTTCTGCTCACAGAGGTCATTACAGAGTAATGGGACTTTCGAAACGACCATCGAAGACCTAATAGTGATGAATACTGCATAGTTATTTTCATTCATTTCGATAAGAGCAAAAAAAAAAAAAAAAACAAGCGATCTTTCCGAAGACAATGAAAATGGCACCTGGTACAAGCACCAATCTAAGCTTTCCTTAAGTGGCTCAAGATAGGCATCGTTGTCTTAGTTATTTTCATTTCAATAACAGACAATTAAAAAAACGCGATCTTTCCGTAGATAGTTAAAATGACTTCGTCTGCAAGAAACAAGCTAACGTTTTCCTCAGTGGTTCAAGATAGGCATCGCTGTTTACTCACATCGTTGTACGTGAGTCCTCGCTCTCTGGACGAGAGATCTGGACAGAACTTTCCCTGGGGTGAAAATTTCTTAATGAGTCTCGGCTAGCTAATCGTTGTCACTTTAAGCGAGAGCCCTTTCCGCGATGACATTAGGTACGTCTTCGTCTTCAAGGACCTGAGAAAGAACTAAGCGGCCAGGGAAGTGCACGGTTGGCGGTAGAAGTAATTGCCGTGCAAGGTCAAAATTGTTTCGCCAACTGAAAGTGCGCGAGTCGTCTAAGTGCTCAGTACACCTATGGGCCCAAGATAGCCAAAGTAATTTTAACACAAAGCTCGCGTTGGTATATTTATGACGTGAAACCATAGTCGCAAACGATATGAGCTGAATTGTTAGCTACGAGAAAAAAAATAGGACGACATCCGAAGGTCATGTCTTCTCGTGAGGGACAACTCGTAGTATTTACAACTGGCAGCGCGTGTAAATAACCGAAGGCACGGAGAAGTATACGTAACGTAGAGCATCAAGAAACGCATAGAAGTCACAGAACCGAATCTGACTTCCGAGTATTTATATGCCCTGTTTGCATGTCGGTGCTGATGGTAGGCACCACTCGCGCAATTCACGGCTCACTCAATTGGTTGCAATTTTCCGGATTTGTTGAACGACAGACAATTCCCAACAAACCCCATAACCATAACAAACAGTGAAATAGCCCTCGGCGCAACTTCGACGGGTCGTCTCCCCTCCCTTTTTCGTAATTTTTTTTTAGAGCGCACCTCTTAGGCGCCCGTTCTTGCGTTGAGCGTTGGCTTCGGCGTCCCTCGGCGTAACTGAGATAACGAGCACAGCAAAGGATGAAAGAGGGAACGCTAAGAGAAGTGGGGGATGGAAGACGGTGAGAGCGAAGAGGGCGCAAGGAAGAAAGAGGAGGAGGAGAGTATGGCGAAGGGAGAGGAGGAAAGCGGAGTGCTGCACGAGACGTGCGCCTCTTCCTCTTCTCAATTCTCTCTCTCTCTTTCTCTCTCAGTGCGGCGACCATGCATGCGGCGAGCGCGTTCACCGATACCACATGTGGAAACAAAGCGCTGGCGAGGTTTTGCATCATGCGCATGCGCTACTTCATGTGCGGCTCCGCCGCTAGAGAATGCGCTCCGTGCGAGCCACGCGTTCCCGTGTTCACGCTTTCTTTCTGAACATTGAGCGACGCAACCGGTGGAAATGCTTCGTCTGCCGCTGCTGCTAAACGAGCTGCCCGAGCAGAGGCACAGCGCCGCCGCCGAAAGGACCCTGTCGTTCAGAATCAAATTCTTTGCCACAGTGTATCGCGAATTGAAAACATCGAAACAGCTGCGTTCAAAAATTAGCATCGTAATCGTCGGTGAATCTTTATGATAGCTTGCAATAATTGACATTCCTCTGCCTGCGCTAAATTTTCGTTCATAGTGGAGTGAGTAAAACTCAATGTGCGAAGCAAATTCGTTATTACAGATTAAAGTGATAAGTGTAACAGGCTTAATGCTTCGCTAACATGAATGTATCTTGTGCAGGGCGTGAATGACGCGAACACGGGTCGATCGGGCAGCACTCAAAGCCCACTCAAGTTCCGCTCGCGCTCACAATTTGTTTCATCCGGTGTAGCCGTTCATCCAAGCATAAAATACAGCAAAACCCATCAGAATTGGAGAACGCTTAATCTTCGCCTTTAGGAGTGGAACGCGATAGCATTCAAAGATCACTCTGGCTGCTTATCAGGCTTTTTTTCTCGTATATTCAAATTACAATCCGACGCTGTCACGTCTGTACGTTGTGGTTAAGTTGTGCTTTACGATTTTTCTGAGGGATTTTACTTTGAGAAATTTAATTGTTGTTCACTAACGCCTTGCGCCACGCCAAGGGCCCCGGTCGGGGTGTTTCGGGATGGTGTGGTTCGGTATCATTATTTCCGCCAGCCGCCGATGCTTACGCCGACACCGACACCGAAACTGATGCCGACGCCGGATTTTCTGCGACACGGGGCCCGTAAAGCTATCGCGGTAAAATAAATGCATTAGTTCGCGTGCTAACCCTTGATCAAAAGAAAATAGTGACTGCACCGGAAAGTGTTTTTCATGCTTATCGCTGCTTCCATTCACACTCTGCAAACCGTTCAAGCATCGTGGCACGAATTCAGTGTGGCCGCGATATAAATCAAGAAATGAAACGGCGCAATTGCTTTCGATCTGCAACGCACTAGATCTAAGTGGCTATCCATAGCTAGAACTTGTGATGAGAACGCGCATAGCTATGTAAAAACTCTTTGAAATGGGAATTGATCAGGCCGGACGAAGGCAGGCGTCTTATCTTGGATTACAGCATCATTAATACAGTTCACTGGTGAAAACCTAAACAAATGCCTATTTATTCCAATTCCACATAACATAGACCGTGTATATTATTCAATTGGCTTTCGTTCATGAGTGACTCTTGCAGGATCTAAGAAAACGAGGTGACCTTTTTTTTTCTTTTTTATTGTATGTGAGAATGTGTCAATGTAAGTGCATGTATTTGACAATGCATGCTACAGCCTGTCCACAAATATACACTTACACCCACCACACAATAATCTCATAGAGTTTTGGGGGTTTTTTTTAACACGAAAGTGTTTTATGCCGGGGTCCACCAAGACTTCACTGACGTATTTCCGTCACGGAAATACGTCAGTGAAGTCATAGAACATAATACAAAGAAAGAAACCAGAAGAAAAAGTTCCACAAACATGCAAAATTTGGAAATCGAACCCACGACCTCTCGGTCCGCGACGATAGATCGCCGAGCGTTTAACCCATTGCGCCACAAACGCATTTGCAGAGAGCTACACAGACGCGCCTTATATATCTAACACTCCTCCGTGTACCCGCGCTCTTGCTCGGGGCGGTGCCGCCGCCTACGAGCAGAAAAGAGAAGTACTGCATTATGACACTAACGCGCACCGACAGTGAACGCTTCGGTGGTCTCAGCACTACGACGCCTCGATGCCAGCATTCGAAGGGACGCTGGCATCAAGAAGCACTACCAACGCCACCTAGGTGGCGTTCACCGTACTCAGCACAGCGGAGCGTGGCCTCCGCAATTAGCTCTGAAAATGTTTCTGAAGTTGATCGCGGAGGCTGCAATTACGACGCGCTGTACGCGCTGATTTGACTCGGTGACGATTCAGTTACGTGCTTTGTCTTGCGCGTTGTATTAGTGTGTCAGTTACGTGCTTCGTCTTTCGCGTTGTGCTAGCGTGTGCAGCGTAGTGCAGCTTCCATATGCACGACGGTTGCTCATGGTCATCGACGTTGGTAGTCGTGATGGAGGAGACGTGCCACCAGGCGTCAGCGTGGGTGCATCAACGCCTAAGGGCGCTTTAGCCACAAAACACCAATAGACATTATATATCAATGTGCAATAAACATTACACTACTTCCGTGAAGACACGTTTCACTTTCGTGTTCTATACCGATTCCTATATAAGAGGGATCAACCACATTTTTTTTTTGCAAGGGCAGAAAAGCAAAAAAATTCACCGCCCAAGCACCCCATACAGGTGGTTAACCAGCGAAGCTGAAACGTGCGGCCCCGGTGTTTAGCAGTGGGTTAATCCCGAAGCTGTATTGGAGCGTTTCTCAATTATTGGTTACATGTTTGTGTTTCTAGTGGAACGCAAGTGCCAATGGCGGGGGGATGCTGCTAACCACGACGCCGAGCTAACTCGAGATCTCGAACGCATGCGACAACGGCGAGCTGATCGAGGAGGCGGCGTTGAGGGCAAAACACGTACGACGCAGAGAACGACACGGCGCTGCCAATGGCGCGCGCGCTTTGATGCGACGTAGAGAACGACGTAACCGACGGCGCAGCCAATGGAAACGTTTATTGAAACATGCAGCGAACGGTTTTTCGTTTCGCCTAACCATATACAGCTTTCGCTTTAAAAGTGTGCATGAAGCAGCTCGATAATTTTAATAGGAGATAAACATCCCAGCAGATTACGCTCTCATACACTCCCACAATGCAACAATGTAGAATTAAGACATGCAAGCATGTAATCTACTTAGGGTTGTTCGCTTTCGGGAATTATATATTTTGTTTAATTCGGGGTGTGCTATTTTTTAAGCTGATAATAGAGGAGAAATCGTTTTTTTTAAACCATTACGAAATTACAGATTTTTTTCGGATTAAATTTACAAATGTACTAAGTAATACATCCCACGCGGTATTCATTTTTTTTATTATTTTAGAGAAGGGGACCACGAGCTCCATCACGCCAACGCGTTACTTCCAGGGATCTGTTTCAAGCTGGTAATCGGGGGGGGGGGGGGGGGGGGGAGGGCATCATCGTTTGCTATCAAATACTCCGAAGTTCAGCGTTTGGAAATTATTAAGTAATGATGACAGTATAGAGCATTGATAACTTCTAGGAAATGAGACATTTTATTCACGAAAAGCGAGTCATCGATTTTTTTTACACATCCTTGTTAACATACATTATCATCTCCATGCGCAACATGTGCATCATCTTCGAACATACATCTTTAACATACATTATCATCTGCATCCGATCTTCGAACGTATTTCAGCTGAGAGAAAGTTCTCTCGACATGACAGCTTCCATTAGCTAGGCACAACAATGTCAGTGTACCATTCGCCAGCCTGGGGTAGCGAGTGGTACGGTCATGCCAATACTCCATCAGTTCGACAGGTGTGTTAGTGGGGCTTGCTGCCAGCAAGTACTGGTTAAACTCGTCGGGAAGCGAATCCACGTCGTCCGTCCCGGAAATGAAGAGAGGTCGTTAGTCATCAAATGACTGGCTCAGCAGACGCTTCTGGAATGGATCCAGAACGGCTCCCATAACGAGCGCGCCTAACTCAGGGTTAGGCGCGCTCGTTGGGCGGTTGTTTGAGAGCCGTGTAGTGCCCACAGTGCTGTACGCAGCTTGTGAAATTAACTATAGGCAACTTCGTTGTCCCGAGGCATAGTAGCTATAGTGCGCGTGCACCATAAACTCTGTGCAGCGTAACAAAAAATAAAAGAAGATAGGTTGCCGGTATGTGGCTTTGGAATTCCGGGAGAAATCGGGTTCAACCCGTTTCTCCTGAAACGTGTTCGAGGCGTCAAAATCGGGTAAAGTAGGGTTTCGCCCGAAAACGAGCAACCCTAAATACACGCCATACGAGCATTAATTTTTTTTTAAATTCAGTAGCTAGAATGAAACAAATCTGAAAATCAGGCACAGATCTTCACAGACAACAGCATTATTATACGCGTTGTCATAACTATCATGCACCAAGATTTAAATATATGCTAATGCCACGTAGCCGGACAGAACCGAGGAAATGTTGTTTGCCGTTCTTTGAAGACACTCAGATTATCAGATTATTTTGCTTTTTGATTGCATTTCGCCTATATACATAATCAATCCTAATTAATTAATGAGCTTCTCAAATATTATAATTACATTAAAGGTGTCAAGGAGAAAATTGTAGAGCCACGTGAAAAACGCTGAACCTTGCACTCGGCCACGCAAGGCTTGAAACAGCGAAGCTGAGCGATCGTATAGCCCAGCATTTTCCGGAAGTGCGCGCGTACTTTTCATCTTATTACTCATGATGATGATAATGTCTTTTCGCGCGTCTCGGACTTACGCATATCACAGCGCGTGGCTTAGCGCAGCTTGCAACACCGACACCGCGCTTCAATGCCGGCACCGCGTTGCAATGCCGACACTCTAAGAAGTATTCCGGGGAAAACGGGAGTAACTGCACAGTTAGTCCAAAAAACGGCACTTTCGTCCCTCAAGGGAGTAACTGCAGGAGTGTGCGTGGCGTGTGCAAATTTTGGAGAGTAAGTGTACGATCCCTGGTCCGAAAGAGAGCAACGGCGAGGACGAACTGCAACAGTTACTCCCCATGCACTTTGCTGTTTTCGTCCGTCTCGAGGAGTGATGCGGCGAACGCGGTATTGTCTATCTATCATGAATAGTTGGAAGCTCGTGTACTGTCTATCTGAACTAGATGTAAAGCAGCACTTTGCATCTTCGTGAGAAAATTGCCTGAAATTTAAAAGGTGGAATCTGAAGAGCCGTGCACTTCGTGTGCGTGCACACCATAAGTGAACGATACGCATTAAGCGCGCAAGTCATAAATGGATTGCCAGATTTTCTTGGCCAGTAGTACCTAAGGAGTTCCTTTCGTTGCAAGGAGATTATAAACTTAACTGAAGCGATGTGTAGCTCAAAAGGGGCACGCTAAGCGATAGAGAAATTGTCCTCTGTCGTCTTGCGTGCCCCGTTCGCGCTCGCTATATACACAAAGATCACGTAATGTCTCAGTTTAAATCACCGTAAGAATAATCGGGCAGCTTTCTTTATGTAGACGCTTAGATTTGTAAGTATGCGCAACGTTAGACTCTCCCGGCATAGCATACACCAAATGCCGAGTCTCTTCTGTTATTGCCGCACCTGCGTTAAGCTGGTTAACCTCGACTCGGTAACCTGACTTGTCGACCGAGCTGCCATGGTGAAGTGGTTAGGGTACCCGACTTGTAAGCGAGAGGACGTGAGTTCGATTCCTGCTTGCCGGCGCGTTTTTTTTTTTTTTCGCCCAGTATTTTTTTTTTTTATTAGCGAATAAATGGTTAATTTAATTTATTCCATCTTCGAGGAGCACCGGAAAGAATAACCGTTACTCCCTTGAGGAGCATCGGAAAAGAGCAACTGTTAGTCCTCCGCATGGGGAGTAACAGTTCATCCCCTCTCACTTACCCCCTAAAGGGAGGAATGGTTGTGGCAGATCAGTTCCTCCCCTAAAGGAGTAACCTCAATACCCCATTTCCTCCTTTTCTTCTTAGAGTGGACAACGCGTTCCAGCGGACCCGCTCCGTCAATGCGTGTCTCGCTCTCTCTCTCTCTCGGACTTGCGGCCGTTCCTGCGCGTTGCATATAGAGCAGCTTGCAACACCGACACCGCGTTCCACCGCATTACAATGCCTACAACGCGTTCCAGCAGACCCGCTACATGAATGCGTCTCTCTCTCTCTCGCTCTCATTTTATGTATCTCTCTCCTGAGCATATAGCGCGCAAAACCTATTGTTCATCTCGCAGAGCATTGGCACGAGCGCGAGCGAACGCGCCAGCTGTGCACGAATACGACGACGCTCAAACACAATCATATGGTTCGCATAAATGCATACTCTGCACGCGTGCATGCATGGCTGTATAGCCTATAGTGGTTAAACGACGCTCGCCTTGAGAACGTTCGCGGGTTCACATCCCGCCTCGGCCAGGAAGATTACTTTCTTTTATTTATTTCTTCATTTCTGATGATGATAGTTTCTTGATACGAACCACAAATTACGGCTGGCTTAAACAGCTTCCCTGTTAAAACTCCCGATACAGCTTTCTGTTGCTCAATACGTTCATAAGTGTTTTTATGAGCGTGGAAGAAACCCGCGAATGCACGCAAAATTGCCACGCGACTGGCCGCTCGAAGCACTTTGCGTGTATTCGCGGGCTTCTTTCACGCTCCGAAAAAACACGTTTATGTAGCACGTATTGAGCAACAGAAAGCTGTATAGGGAGTTTTTCATGTTGCCCTACAATTTTCTCATTGACTTTCCCTTCGATATGATTAATAAAATCGTGCCCCTCGGTTCTCTTTCTTCTCGTTCATTACATAACTAGGGTGCCGAATCTGGCAACATTGATGCCTTCAGGTAGCATGTGTGGGTTTATTGACCAGTTGCCTTCACGCAGAAATATTAAAATTTAATTATGGGGTCTTACGTGCCAAAAGCACGATCTGATTATGAGGCCCGCCGTAGTGGTGGACTCCGGAAATTTGGACCACCTGCGGTTCTTTAACGTGCACCTAAATCACCCAGAAATATCACATACTCGTGATGCCTGCGACAGAAAGGATGTTCCACATCCGCCGCCTAGGTTTGTGAGTGGTGGCGCTGGCTAACACTTCCAGTTTTAGTTCTAGTTGTAAAACATAAATACCCCAGATGGATGGGAAAACGACGCCGCGGTAGCTCAATGTTAAGAACATCGCACGCGTAATGCGAAGACGTGGGATCGTTCCCCACTTGCGGCAAGTTGTTTTATGTGCGAAGCACCTATGAGCCCGGGCTGTCGGCGTCTCCTGTCGTAATCGTCGTCTTCGTGGTCTCGGTAAGCAAGCGGCACGTGCTCGCGCTCGGCACGCGTTCGTCGTCGTCTTACACAGCTGGCTATGTTGCCGCTCATCATTCCAGCGTAGAATTTCACTTCTCTTCTGTCGTAGTAATGGGGAGGCCGCGTTTACGGCGTTAAGAGCCATTGCTTAAGGCAGTAGGAGCCCATTACCGGTGCATCACTGTATGCTTCGCACGTCCCCATGTTTCACGTTAGTGGAGCTGCATTTCGCTCAATGGATCATTTGACACTTACGCAGAAAATTTAATTCACCGCTTAAACCAAGCCTACGACTTAACTCGTGCTGACTGTAATAACTAATAAAAACTAAAACAGTAAGAAAGGCGTCCATAATGGCCAAATTTTTTTCTTCTTGTCGCGGACCGCTCACGACTCGCGACTCACGGACCGCTGGCGTTCAAAACAGCACAGTCAACCTCCCTATGTGCCTTTTGAACGTCGCTATTGGCAATGACAAATAAAACTTCAGCGTACTAGAAGTTACAGCTTGAGTGATATTGTGAACGAACATTAGAAAGAAACCGGAAGCGATAGTTTTTTTCTTCCACTTTCATGTTCATGTGTCTATGTTTGTTGGCTTCCTTTGATATGATTAATAAATTCGGGTACCCTGGTTCCCTTTCGTGTCGTACACACACACACACACACACACACACACACACACACACACACACACACACACACACATATATATATATATATATATATATATATATATATATATATATACAGGGTGTTTCACCGAACACTTTCAAAAATTCTTAAAGGTGGCCTGTGGCAGATAGCACAATTCTAGTTAATGAGCTAGTCTACTCGAAGAGGCGGACATTACTTGCACAAGAAACTGAAATGCATAATCGAATAATTAACAAAAAAGTTGTCGCAGTTTCACCTGAAAGGCGAAGCATCAATTGCGATAGCAAATTATAATGTAGAGAGCTATACGGAGTAAGGATAGTAGTTTTATCAACTGTATAAACTTGGACATGCAGCAGCACCGGCAACACGCAGAACTGTTGTCGACGCCGTCGGCGTTTTGCCCGCGTTCGCTCAAAATGCGTGCGGCGTTGGTGACTGTTGCCGGAGCCTCTGATATAAATAGGCACTTGGTGCCGCAGCTAAACGTCGCCTCCCTTCCCTCCCCCTCCCCCCTCCCCCACGGCCTCTCGCGCATCGGAAGAAGGCGCGTTTGCTCTACATATATGGTGATTGTAAAGGAGGAAAGAGACGCCTACTTCTGCAGCCCTTAAGGGAGCACGGCGCAGAACGCGCGTTTGTTCTCCGCCGTGCGTTCACTCCCCGTGAAAGCGCGCGCCCCTCGCGCCCTTTCACTCGCACATACAGCGTTCGGCGCGCGGCGACGATTTAATCTCCATTGACGTCATACGGAACCTCACGGCGACGGCGACGCCGACGGCAGAAATCTGCTTTTGAGTGTCCATACAATTGCTATCGCAATAAAATTCCTAATTAAGTTTTTAACCAGTTACCTGACGGCCCATATTGCAATTTACAAATTATAGCCGTGGAGTTCGCAAGGCGGATCCACTTGGAATTAATTCTCAGGATATATATATATATATATATATATATATATATATATATATATATATTCAAAAAAGGAGGTGATGAACGTTATGAAGACGTTCTAGTTTTATTGCGATAGCAATTATATGGACACTCCAAAGCGGATTTCTGCCGTCGCCGTGAGGTTCCGTATGACATCAACGGCGATGAAATCGTCGCCGCGCTCCAGACGCTGTATGTGCGAGTGAAAGGGCGCGAGGGACGCGCGCTTTCACAGGGAGCGAACGCACGTCGAAGAGCAAACCAACGCCTCCTTTAGAGCAAACGCGTGCTCCCTGAAGGTGGTAAGTGGTTCTTGAGGGAAAGGGAAAGGTTGGCGCTATCTTCTGCAGCCCTTGAGGGAGCACGGCTCGTCCCTGCAGAATTAAGCGTCTCTTTCCTCCTTTCCGTATATAGAGAGCAAACGCGACTTTTTCCGTCGCACAGGTAGGTAAGTGGTTCTTGAGGGAAAGGGAAAGGTTGGCGCTATCTTCTGCAGCCCTTGAGGGAGCACGGCTCAGCGCACAAAAGGCTGTGGGGGGACGGGAGGGAGAGAGAGAGGGAAGGCAACGTTTAGCTGCGACACCAAATGCGTATTTATATAAAAACGCCGCGCGCGTTCACTGCGAACGCGGGCAAAACGCCGACGGCGTCGACAACAGTTCTGCGCGTTGCTGGTGCTGCTGCTTGTCCAAGTTTACACAGCTGATAAAACTACTATCCTTACTCCGTATAGCTCGCTACTAATTTGCTATCACAATTGATGGTTCGCCTTGCGGGTGAAACTGCGACAATTTGTTCACTAAAATGTTTACATAACGTTCGCCATCTACTTTTTTAAATCTTTGCCTGTGGTTCCAGTGCGATAAGAATATATGTATATATATATATATATATATATATATATATATATATATATATATATATATATTCTTATCGCGCCGGACCCACAGGCAAAGATTTTAAAAAAGTAGATGGCGTATACAGGGTGTCCCACGTAACTTTAGCCGAACTTTAAAAATATGCATATGCCACCTAGCTCAACAGAACCACGGTAATGCTTTTTGCGGTCGCTTAGAGATACTCAGAATATTTTTTTGCATTCCGCCTAATTCATTAATTAGTCTTAATTAATTAATCAACTTCTAAAATATTAAAATTAGATGAAAAGTGTCAATGAGAAAACAGTAGAGCAACATGAAAAACTCCCGACACAGCTTTCTGTTGCTCAATACGGGCTACATAAAAGTGTTTTTCCGAGCGTGAAAGAAGCCTGCGAATACACGCAAAGTGCCTCGAGTGGCCAGTCGCGCCGCTCGAGGCACTATATATATATATATATATATATATATATATATATACTCCAAGCGGAACGCAACTTTCCCACTTGCTGTGCCTGTCTCAATTTTTTCTTCATTACGCAGCTGCACAACAAAAGACCGCAATTGCGCGACATTCTTTCCTATGTCTCTTTTTTTTTTGTCGCGGGGATGATTGTGGTGACGCGAGACACGAAGCGCTCACGACACAACGAAGTGCAGTTGCCAAGCGATTGTTGGTAGCCTGGCCTTCTGCTCATTCACTGCGCAGCAGTTTGGACATACTCGTGGGTGTATACACCGTCATGTATACCATTTTACTTTTCCTTAAATGGACCATTAATTGAAACACTAAATCCGTTTTTACAGATAAATAACTCTGTCAAAAAACTACTTTCATTAATTTCACGGTAGGAGGCTGATTCCTAGGCCAAACTGCCTCTCTTCTTTATTATTATTACTTTTTTTTTAATTTCGCACCGCAACCTCAGCGCTGCCATACGTGGCACCACGAATTTCACGTGATTGACTAAATCATACCGTGTGCTGTCCAATAACAATGTCTGCTTGTGAGGTATTCATATTATGCTAGTAATAAATGTTGATATTAGGTGTGAATGAAGCAATTTTTGTAGAACGACTAATGAGCGCTTCATCATCGTCAGCCTATATTTATGTCCACGGCTGGACGTAGGCCTCTCCCTGCGATCTCCAATTAACCCTGTCTTGCGCTAGCTGATTCGAACTTGCACCTGCAAATTTCCTAACTTTATCACCCCACCTAGTTTTCTGCCGTCCTCGACTGCGCTTCCCTTCTCTTGGTATCCGTCAATCTCGGTATCTTGGTGGAATGAGCGCCTAATGTGGATAAAATTTTGGGGCTACAGTTTTTTGTGACACACTGTAGGGGTTAGCACTTAGGCAATTACACTCTTGAAATGCGCAAAGTGTCGTGTCCATCAATAGCTATTCCATCCAACCATCAATAGCTTTTGCAACCAAAGTGCATGCAAGGAGTTGTGAACATTATGAAAATTGGCAAGCCGAATGGAAATTTTATCCTCGCTAATATGCTTCATATGTCGGTGCAATAGAGCTGTACATCTGACTAATAGTGCGTACTTTCAGCTCATCCGACAGCAAATTTTCGAGGTGTTGTTTATTCGCTTTACTGAACACAGGTCGCTTAGAACTGTCGTAAGGTTCCTAAATACTATGTTTTACACAATATGTTCTGCTTTGTTTATATTATTGTTAGCAGCAGGGTCACTCCTGTGCGCCACTTATGTTGGAATAAGTTCATACTGAATTATTTATATTTAAATGTGGAGTTTCATTTTAAGTGCAGTAAATTTTGCAGCTGTACCAGGTGTACAGTGAAGGCTGTGCAATTTTGAAACTGGTGGAGTGCTGATACGCACTTCTTTCAGCAAACATTTACGCGGTTGTAGCCCTAAATCGAAAACTGCAAGAAAGCAGTATTTTTTCTTTTGTGAAATGGGATTATTAGATCTGACATAGATAACAGCGTGCATAATTAAATTTCAGAATCCAAGCTTGTGAAAACTTATATGGCACTTGGCAGGAGCGCTTAAATTCGTGTTGTGTGAGTTCTCTTTTTTTTTCTCCCGCTCAGCGTTTATTGTATCATTTGTGGGGTCTCACATGTGCTCTTGGGACAAAGGAAAGACAACACAGTAGTGCAGACAATCAAAAGGGCATTTATTGCACCTTTCATACACTAATACATGCTAGCCGAATTACTACAAATCAAGGAAGTCCGACTCACCGCGACCCGATAGCGAGCGAATACGTTCGCCCCATGCTATGACACCATCGCCTAGTCGTTCACGTGTACAGTCACGCGAACGGTGGCGCGCTCGAACGATCCGTGTTCGTCCATACCGGTGTCCTGCTCTTATTAGCCTCGCGCGACGGTCGCGCGAAGCGGGCCGGCGCCCGCGCGAAGGGTTCGTGCGTGTTGGCCGCCGATCCCAACCCCAAAAGAGGAAGCGCCGTTGACCTTTTTCTCCCAAGTCACCTCGCCGTTCGGTGGCGTTAGCATCGCGACACTCGCGCCATCTCTCGCAATGCGCCGCAACCACCACGATCGCCGTCGGCACTTAGCTACGCGGTGAAGCCGGATTACAGGAGACACGTGAGAG
Organism: Dermacentor silvarum; assembly: GCF_013339745.2. Taxonomy (NCBI): domain Eukaryota; kingdom Metazoa; phylum Arthropoda; class Arachnida; order Ixodida; family Ixodidae; genus Dermacentor; species Dermacentor silvarum. The sequence goes on from NC_051161.1 coordinate 89,321,992, forward strand.
TTGCGCATCCCCACACATTCAATTACAAATTGTCATTAACTGTGGCACACTATATATATATATATATATATATATATATATATATATATATATAATGTGCAAGCTCAATGCATTTTTAAATTACCTTTCTTCGGCATCTGGCTCAACTTCTCAGACTCTCTGGATAATGGCTAATGAATGCATTTCGAATGCTAAAGAGCTCGAATTCTGTAAGCAACCTCTTGAGCCGTCGCGTGTGTAGAGGTAACACTCCACGTTATTTGTTACACTTAACTTGCAGGCACGGTGAGTGCGCATACTAAATGTAACATTGGCAGAATTGAAATGTTACTTGTAGATTTCTAGCAATTCTCAGTAAATGTATACTTTTATAAACGGCACATTCCTTAAGGATGTAACCAATTCTATTTATACGTATAAAAATGGTGAAATTGCACACGTCTATTAGAGGTTACCGTGTTTAGAGCGATATGATGGACTACCGAAGCAATGTAATGAGACTGCCAGCTGCTCACGTGACTTCGGAATCACCTAACTAATACGCCCGCAAGAGGGAGCGCGCGTCAATGAATAAAACGCGCTCTACGACAAAAGTCTCGTTTACGAAGTCTGTCCCAAAAGTTCATGCAGTGACTCAGCAAAAAAGCGGTAGAAGATATAGCGGCGCTGCTCTCTCGCGCTTTCCACATGAAATGACTCGGTTGACCACTATTCGTACGAGTCGGACTGCTATATGGTAAGGGAAAATTGTATGCGTGTACTTTTTGTGCAACCATTTTTAGTCTTTGTCGAAATGGAGATCGACAAACAGACGGAACAAAGGGTCAATGTCAAATGTCCTGTGAATTTGCGGCAGAACGGTGCGGAAATTCATCAAATGTCGCAAGAGGCCTATAGAAAGGATGTCGTAAAGATATGAGCTGTGTTTAAGTGGGTTCAGCGTTTTCGGGAAGGCTGCGAAGACTCAAGGATTAGGACGCCCCTCCCCCTCGTGCGAAGATGAAAACATCCATCATGTGTGTTCTCTTATGCTCAGCGCCTGCTGAATGACTGTTAGAATGATAGCAGGATCACATTTGGTTTGTGAAAGTCGTTCGTTCAGGGGATTCTGACAGAAAATTCGGAAGCGAAAAAGGCTTGCGCCAAGATGGTGCCGAAACTGCTGACTCCTGAGCAAAAGTTGAAACAAAAAGAAGGTTGCATTGAATGGAAAACTTGAGAAGACAGTGATGCATTTTTGCAGAAGGTCATCACCGGCGACAAAACTTAAATTTGCGTATATGACATTGAGCTCAAGTCGCAGAGCAAGGAGTGGGAAATGAAGATGAACCAAGGTTAAGAAAGCGCGTAAGAACAATGCAAAAAAATTAAAGCCACGTTGATCGTGTTTTTTGACTGCCATGGAATTGTGCACCATGAATTTGTGCCTGATGGTCGCTCAATGTCGCTTTCTACGTGGAGGTCCTGAAGCATCTGATGGATCGTGTGCGCCGCGTGCGACAAAATTTATCCGAAGAGGGGGGCTGGATTCTGCACCACGATAATGGCCATCGCACCGGGCGAAAACAAGACGCCTGTGTCCTTGCTCTTTGACGAACATGCCGAAGACGCTCAATACAGTGAATAATGACAATATATAAATTTAGCTATAGCAATATTCACCACAGCAGACCCACCATAGTGACAGCTTCGCAGGCTTCCATCTTCACAGTAGTGGAAGGACTCTGAATTTTTTTTTCTCCGAAGACAAACCGGTGCTCCGGGGGCGGCATTTCGGGGATGTGACGACATTTCAAAAGGAATCAGCACCGCTGCTGAAGCGCTTAAAGGACCCTTCACCAGGCCACATAGCAAATTTTGGTTACATGCTGGGTGCCCTTTAAGGAGGGTTCTACCGTAACAATTTTTTTTCAAATTAGTTCATTAATAGCAGAGATAGAAATGTTTGAAGTGCCGCGAACCCATAATTGCAGGAGGCGAGCCTCACCGCCAACATAGACACTCTCTCCACTTGCCCCGTCTAGCGTCTGCAAGCGAAATTTCTTCCCTGCGTTCTCTCATACCGGAGATGGGGGATAACGTGACGAATACGTCACTGGGCCCCACATTCTTTCTCTCTCTCTCTCTGTCGCGTTTTTGCTGAGTGGCGCACTTCCGGGGACGGTCTCGCGCGCGAGCTGTTGCGTTTGTCTCGTTTCGCACAACGGACGACTTTGCGCGCTCTGGCCGAGAACACCTAATTAGCGTTGTAAGTGAGTGCCTCAATCACGAGCACTGGGGCAAGCGCGAGAGGATGAAAGAGCACGATCGCGGCGCTGGAACACGGTAGAAAATCACATAGTTTCGTTCTCTGCGCGCGCGCCACTGCACGACGTGGGTGCAAGCAGACGAAACGGAAGTACGTCTTCTTGCTACGGCGCGAAGTAAAGCAAAAACACGCAGATATTTGGGTTTGCATCTTATTATTTCTCTAAACTTAACCTCGTCTATTGAAGCAACATGTTAAACAAATACCTGATGTTGCCCATCAATAATTCTTGAAGTCCCGTGTCTCTATGAGTGACGTGACAGCACGGCCATGTGCATAGGCGCACTTGCGCGGTTGACGTCGACTCTCCGGGTGAGAGCGCGGCGCCCGCGAGGAGAAGGGCAAAGGGCGTTTGGTTTGAAATTTAAGCTCGTTCCGCGGCGCGTAGGGATGTAATACTTAGCAGACACGATCGTTAGCGCGCATTGTATGCAGTGCGCTTGTCAGCTCAAAATGGCCAGGCCTGGTGAGGGGCCCTTTGTGTGTATACGAACGGAATATAGAGCTTCCAAATCTACTTTGTAAATAGAGGCTCTTTTTGAAGTCTACGAATAATCCTGCTTCCCGCCACCACGCCGCGTCGGACATTGCCCTTCCGCACTGTCCAGTCGTGTGCATTGCACCTGAACAGTTCCCAGTATCCCCACCATCGATGGCCAAAGAAGCACTGTTGAAAGGCGTTACGTTCATCGGATGCGTCAGCGTGACGTGAACATTAGGCCTGTCGGCTTTTCAGGGTCTTCGTAGTTCATAGTTTCTTCGAAGGACCGGCAGAGCCCCCGCCCTCCGGAGAAACTCGAAACATGCCGCCGGAGTGGTGGGGGACTCCCCTTTAAGACCCGTTTGCCCCGTCAGCTCGTGCATGTCTAACGGTTCGACCATTTCCGGCAACGGGCAAACCAGGAAACTTTGCGGGAAAAAAGAAAAAAAGAGCGGCGACGATGGAACGCGGCCTCCAGAGGTCGCGGCATCGTTAACGCGCGCTCGCCGAAGGCTTCCAGGTGTATACAGTCGACCACAAGAGATTACGAACCATGGGACCTAAGAAAAAAAGTTGAACTTCCGTGCAGCCTGCAATAGTAGCCACTAAAACCGTACTTCAAAATGTGGTCCGCTTACGCTAGTAGATGCTGGAAATGCGTAGTGAGGCTGTGGAGATATTCAGCTTTTTCTCAGATTCCTCGGTGCGTAAAATTCCGTGGTTGACTGTACGTAGCCCACAAGTGTTACTGCTTCGGCAGATCAACGATGAATAGGGTTAATGTTGATTTGCGGTTCTGTTTAGCGAGCATACCGTAGTGTAGCAGCATGCAGTAGCATGTTTTCTTAGCATGCCGTGCAGTATCCATCGAGAAATAAAATAAGTGCGAACTTGTTACCGTGCCCTAGGCCTTGTGTATTGGGTAGGGGAAAGACGATTGGTTGCAAAGACTTATAGTAAAACACAGCTGGAGGTTGGGTGCCTTCCAAGCCGATAAAACATGGTCCAAAGGGCATTATGCGCTCTAGGGAAATAACACAGTTTGTGGTTTGATGATGTGTCAGCAGTAACCACGGTTATTAAAAGGCCATGAATAAATGCAGCGAGAAGATAAATAGAATAAGATTGGTGGCATCAAGCACTAAGCCCGGTTTCAAAAGGCCCCCCCATGCTCACAAACCCATTGAACTATCCATAACATGCCAATTACGCTGGAGTGACAGGTCTGAGTGACATTGCATGCATGATTTGAGATATTCGACCTATACCGAATGTGCAAGCTATTTGAGGAGATAATGGTAACTTCGGGAATAGCCTCGATATTTCAGAGAAGATTCGTTATACTCGTTCCAAATATTTTGCAATGTTTATTTTGCTGCTCTTTTTTTAGGACTGTTAAATCAAACCATCTTCAGCCTCAATTATTGACTGAATACGGCTTCGGTAATGCCTACACAGTTAGATCAGATAGTGCGTGTTGACGTTGGGCAGTGTTTACAAAATAGCAGGCTTTAGCAGGTTTTTATCATCACATCAGCATTAATTTTCCTGCAATTGGTTTCTCCAAATTGTCTATATCAACATTGAATTTATTCTCTGCTTGATTATAACCTTTTTTTTTTATTTTCCCTTCACTTATTCTGACTTCTCGCTCGCATACCGGTCTCGTTATCATAGTATCTCCTTTGTTTTTCGTATCATCATCATCATCATCATCATCATCATAATCATCATCATCATCACTTCTAATCGGCCGCATCTACCAACCGCTCTCGCGAATCACCGGAACCTTGACTGGCCGCTTACATTAAACCGTGGCCGCGGCGGCTCCCTCATCTGGCCGCCTCCACGGATTGGTGGCAGCAGACGACCGAGCCCAGCCATGCCAGCGCCACCGCATCGACTCGGCCAATACGAGCATGACGGGGCTTCACGCGTTCTCGCACACTTCCGGTGGATGTACGGTCTCCGGGGCTTATACCATAGAGTTTCATATTACTATTTAGAAACTCTATGGCTTATACGTTGACATGACGGCTTTGTGGTTTATCCGGCTGGACAGTCACTTCTTCGTTAACAACGTAGTTGACCCGTTGCTATACGCTATACCATCACTCACAGCGGAAGCTGCCAGAGGTCTTGCTAGCGGAACTCCAACTGCCACCTCCCGGACCAAATAGGTACGAGGATCTGCGGCGAGCCGTCGTCGACTACTACGCTACCCTAAGCCCTCGGTCTCGTTCAGCAGGTGCTTCGTCACGACAGCCCTCGCCAGGTGAACCATTGTCCTGTTCGACGTCACACCTAACTACGTCTACCCGTGCTGCCGGTCATCGGACGCCGGCCTTAGCCTTCAGGCTACCACCTCTGTTCGTGAGTCTACTCCCCAGCTAGGCCAACCGCCAGCCCTCTTGGCTATTCTATGGTCCCCGACGCTCCTTCTTTGCACGCTGCCACAGGCCTTCTGTTCCGGGGAAAGACACTCTCCACTGCCTCGATGCCTGTCTCACAGGCTCCACCAGGCGCGAAGTCAGCTCTCGCCAGCATGGCTACGTCACAGGCACAACCTCTGCGGTGCCTTCGATACCTACCGCGTTGAACCTGACGACGCCGGCGGCCGAGATTTCGCGGAAAACAGCAGCACGCAGACCACCTTCCGAAGCACTGTGTTCTTCCCTCCCGCGGATGCCCTGCCTGCGGAAGGGTTACAAAAGTATAACCCTGGCATCTGGTTGATTCATTCATCCTACACAACGTAACCAGAGACACCAAATTTCAGTCGTACGCCGAACGAGAAGCGAAGAGTCCTTTATACCATTCGTCAAGGGGACGGAATATTGTTTGCAAGGCTCGCGAACTGTCCGAAATACCGCGAGGAGCGAAGCGACACGTGCTCGCCTCTCGGGTCGTTGCGAGAGAACTCTCGCTGTTTTCGCTTGGTGGGCGCGGTAATTTGTCGGCATTGTCGGCGGCATCGTTCTCTCGCGTCCTTCACCTCTTCTTGGGAATGCCGTACGCACGCTCAGCCGTGCCTCTAGTTGCGTGCAGTTCTGCGGTAGCTACGTCTATTCACCATTTCGACAACGTTGCCTTCCCCGGCACAGAATTACGAGTGCGGGTTCACGTATCTGCGCGCAGAGAGAAATGTTCGATTCGTGTTCAATTTGTGATATCTCGCACTGAAATGGACCTCAAATTGCTCTAGAAACACAGGGAGTGCCGGACTTGCTCCTTCTTGGGGGTAAGTACTTGTCTCACATTTATTTCCACTTTTTTTTTCTGCTAGTTATCGTCCCTCCTGGACGAAGTACTTTAACTCTGGCGCCCATCGCAAAGCGCCCTCACATTTAAGGCAAGCTTTCTGAATCTAGACTTACAGACTCACCCGCCGTGGTTGCTCAGTGGCTGTGACACTCTGCTGCTTAGCGTCGAGGTCGCGGTTTCAATTCCTGCAGGCATGGCGGCCGAATTTCGATAGAGGCGAAATAAAAGAAAACAAACGCTCGTGTACTTATAGATGTTGATTGAAGTTAAGCACCCACGGTCCAAATGAATATCTCGATACTGGCGTCATCCTTGAGATTCATTTCAAGTGGATACGTCGTGAAAACTCGCCGGCTACAATTCGTGAATTGCAATATGTGCCGTAAAGTAATTGAGAAGTTAATCCGGGGAATTTTCGTCAATTAGTTGCATATGTGTTTCGATTTCCCGTGCTAGTAATGTCCGCCTCTCTGAATAATCCAGCTCAAGGACTAGAATTATGTTATATGCAACAGGCGATTTCCGAAAATTCCGATAAACAAGAATGATCCCCCCGTATATAAATAAGCTCAAACGCGAGCCGTGTAGCGGTCGGGACGATCGGTGACCTACGTAGTATTAGAGCACAAAAGTAACAATGGCCTTATTTCTCAACCATATTGGGAAACAGGCAATGAAGCCATGAGAAAGTATATGGAAAATTCTTTCTGTTAAACTGGAATGTAGAAACAATATTTAAAGATCATATGAAAGCGGACTAAAGAAACGTGTCGCAGGTGCACGAAGTCGAACTATCACATCTTACGCATTACGTTTGCGATCCTATACCAATTAGGCAACATCGGCGGCCATCCTCTCGTTAAAGTTTTCGGCTATACCTGTGTATGCGTACAAGATTAGCCCTGGGAGTGTTAGCCAGCGCCCCTCTCGCGGCCAAGGCAGCGAATGTGGAACATCCTTCTAATCACAGGCGTCACGTAGTAAGTGAGCTTAGGAGCAGGCAATTGGCCTATAATCCCTCGTAAGGGACGAAATAAACATTTCGTCACATATTACAAAAAGTATATTGCAATCATTTCAAACATATATCAGGTAATTTCAAACCTATTACGCCAAGCGTGTCTTATAAAGCGGGCAAGGGATGAGTGTTTCTCATGCGTGCTGCGAGCAACACATTGAATCAATCAATCAATCAATCAATCAACCAATGAATAGAAAATCGACCATCCACGTAAGTTCTTTGAGCGTCGCAATAATACTTTGCACTGCTGTGAAAGTGAAGAAATTGAAGGAAATGATGAGAAGGAGCAAGAGATGATAAATAAGGATTGCAATGAATCAATGAGTTAATGAATCAATGAATCAAATTTGACAAGTCTGTTTCGACTAGCCTGCCTGCGGAGCACGCCCTAAGCTGGCGCAATGCTGCGCGGAATACCTAATCCAGGTCGGATCGAGAGCCAAGGAGGGAGCTGTGTGTGAAGAGCTGCCGCCAACAAAGGCTGGGACGTCCCACTTGGAAGCTGACAATGTCGGCAACAGAGTGTGTGAGAGAGAGGGCGATAGAAAAAGAAAAGCCGCCGCCTGTGTCACGCCGCCCAATACCTCCGAGCACCGCCTCATGGGCTCCCGTGGCGAGGACATTTGTATCGGAGCAGCCTCTCAAGCAGCGGCGCCTGGCTGGACTTTCTTTTGGTAGCCGCGGCGCCTGCGTAAATGGACTGCTGACCGAGAGAAACGCTGAGCGCGATGGACAACAAAACTGGCAAGGGAGAGAAGCATCTCAACGGGGCCCGAATGGTCTCGCAGCAATGCTGTCTCCGCGGAGGCAAAAAAGTGGGTCTCGCGTTGTTGCAGCCCTATCGGACAATGTAACGAGGCAGCGACCGAGTAGCGACCTACATGCAAACCGACAGAGCCGCCCAGAACAAGGAGGTGCTCGCCGAGCACATTCGAGCTTATTGTATACGCCGGAAATGGCTTGCAGCGAACGGATGCAGAAGTGGGCGTCTTTGTTCTCTTCGGTCATTCCACTTCTCGCTTGCTCGTCTGACGACCTCAGTATAGAGAGCTTCGCTTTAATATCGAACAAATCAAGCTCAGGTACTTCAACGTCAAAGGGTATCTATAGGACGTAAGTAAAGCAGCAAGCCCTTCGTTACTCGAACTGCGTACCCATTTCCGTTCCAGGGTTGCAGGACGTCTTTTTTCTGTATCTGTCCGCGTACTTCAAGAGGTATCTTTGCTGCTATGCGCGCGTTAGCGAACGCAAAAGAAGCGAAAAAAAGGGAGGAAACGCTTGCATCAGATATAGCATTGAAAGAAAACGCTCAAGAACGCGCGCAGAAGAAGAAACAGACGTAAGCACGACGACGGAAGCACACGAAAAAATAAAGAAAGCCAGAATTCCCTCAATTTACGATAGTAAAAGAAAAATTATTGCGAATAAGCCCTTCTGACTGCCATCGCAGTGAGAAATTCCTTCACGATATGGCCTCAAACAATGCGAACATAAATGGGCCGCAAACAGTGCTCGTATTCACCGTCTAGCTTGACCTGTGCCGGGACTCTCGCCGGATCCTTCATGACTGCGCAGCGTTCATAATGCCTTCAACGGTCGGGTGCGCACTCGCCAGTGAAACGGCGGCTACCGCTGCACGTAAGGCAGTTCTCCGCACAGAGCGGACGCGCGTTAACGCCTGGGTAGCGAACATAAGGTGGTGATTCGAGCGGGCGACGATCTTTTTTCTCTCTCTGTCACTAAAGAAACGGCCGCACGCGTCATAGACGTGCACAAAGCGAACATGTACGGTGCGGAAGTTCTCCACTGTTACTCCGCTCTTCCTTCCTTTCACCTCTCTTTCAGCCTCGCTTCGCACAGGCATCCCATGCAAACGAGCGCGCGGAGACAACCTAGAACTTCAGCACAAACTCCTCCCACACGTGCGCGTCATTGTTCTCCACAGCGACAGTTACGGACTGCCACATTGACACTTATGACAATATGGATAAAGTGAGGACAAAAAAAGAAAATGCTGATCCCGCGCACTGTGGCAGTCGATGTAAGCGAAGCTTTGCATGCTGTTTGCTTAGATGGACGATAATTAGCGGTGATGTTGGCGGTGAATATGTAATTTCTTCAGCGTGTAGTCCAATACGAGAGCGGTGAGTTGATGTTGAACGTTACCTGCCTTGCACCACTGCTGTTTGCCTGCATAGAACACAGAACACACAGGGAGGCGTGTTTGCTTGAGGCGTTGTTGTGCGTCATTGTTCATAATCTCTGAGAGGGGTACAGCATTATAATTGCCTCACATGGCACATCGCACCGTGGCAGAAGTGTTGAACTTTAATTGGATTATGTGGTTGTACCTAATTCAATTAAGGATTATAATTGTATGTATACATTACATGCATACATTCGCTGTCTCCACAATGTTTCGCTGCGTGGCGTATGTTCTGCGCGACACTGCTTTCGGGTATTGGTGTCCTCGACGATGAGTGCACGTGCGCTTTGGAACCATTTTGCTGGCGCTCGTTTACGTGCTCCTTCTGCGTACTTGGCCAGTGCGCTGTTGAGACGCCAGCTGCAAGCGCTCTCTTCAGCCTATGGACGATTGGAATGTTTACGCTATCACTGCCCAGCACGCGACCTCCAGCACCTGCATCACCAGCGCCTGCAATTTTGTCGCATAGGAAAGCAAGCACAGCATGCGCACAAACTGTGAAACGCTGCCGTGGCGGCGCCGGCTGGATTCGCGGAGGCGAGCGCCACCTAGTGGTGTTGCAAGAAACCCGGCGCGCGGAGGCAAAACCATCACAGCAGCAGCAGCGCCCGTAAAGTTGGGAGAAGAGGCGAAGAAAGCTTCGCTGAAAAAAAAAAACTGAGTTGAGATTAAAGGAATACTGACATAATATTTCTGACTCTTACTTTCTTTTTGTGTGTGTGTGTTAGATGACGGCCGTACACCTCTAAACCCCAGGGGAAATACTGGTAAGCTTCAGAGCGCCCTAAATAATCTAATATATATAGCAGCTTTTTTTTACGGCCACTTTCAGCTTCGATCGTATGCCAGGAGGAGTGTATGTGTTGTGATGTCATGACGCAGAAAATCAGGTATGACGTACTCTGCAACCTATAGAACCCACATGCCAAGTGACTTTACACTTGATATCTGCAATCGAAGTTAGGAATATGAATAGATCCCGATGGCTTCGGTAACTGCCAAAAATGGTACCGATTCAAAAGCTGGACAAAGCTGCCAATTCCGTCATTTCGGCCAATAAGCCTCATAAACTGCATAAGCAAGGCAATGGAGAACATGGCAGACGAGAGACTGCGTGGTGGCTAGAATAGTGAAAGATTCCCAGGGGAAATGTCAGACTTTCGCCCTCGCCGAAGCACTGTATAGACTCGGTTACTGATCCAGTCACACATGTTTACAGCAAAAAATTCTAGGTAGAATAACAGTTGCAGCTTTCATACACATCCGCCGGGCTTTTGATACAGTCAGCCACGTGCAAGTACTCTGCAGCCAGGAGCTATAGGTGCCGAATCTTTCGCTGGATTGCAGCTTCTCTGTCACATATCACAGCATCTTTATGACGACGAGTAATGGGCGCAGTGCATTTAATTGGAGCTAAAGCAAGGAGTGCCCCAAGAATGAGTTTTAATTAAGCCCAATACTTTTCAATGTGTTAATGTGCAGACTACCTATAATCTGCTTTTCTTATCTGTTCATATATCATTCTATGCGGATGACATATGTCTATTGTCGTCGGGTTCAGATTGTGATGAAGTGCAAGTCCTACTTCAAGAGAGCTTTAACATTACCAAACGCTTTTTGACGGAGAGGGAGGCTAGATGGTGGCGAGTAAAGTGCCGACGGTATCCGTGCATCGTGAGTCATTATCATCCTGGTTCACTCCTGCCGCGAGACCTTCGACTCCTTTTTGGTGCCTCATTCCGCACATGCAAGGTCAACCTGACATACCTGGCGTTCGAAAAAAAGCAGATCTGTCATCGCCTGCTCTTAAATAGCTTCATCATCAGCCTATATTTACGCCCACTCCAGAACAAAGGCCCCTCTCTGCGATCTCCAATTACCCCTGTCTTGCGCTAGCTGATTTCAACTTGCGCCTGCAAATTTCCTAACTTCATCACCCCATATCTAGTTTTCTGCCGTTCTCGACTGCGCTTCGCTTCTCTTGGTATCCATTCTGTAACTCTGATGGCTCACCGGTTATCCATTCTACGCATTACATGGTCTGCCGAGCTCCATTTTTTTCTCTTAATGTCAATTAGAATATCTGCTATCCCCGTTTACACTCTGATCCAGACCGCTCTCTTCCTGTCTCTTAACATTAGGCCTAACATTTTTCGTTCCATCGTTCTTTGTGCGGTCCTTAACTTGTTCTCGAAGTTCCTTATTAGCCGCAAAGTTTCTGCCCCATATGCTAGCACCGGTAGAATGCAATGACTCCTATTACATGATAAATACGCGCACTGTATACACCGACAGCTCCGCCCCGCCATCTCTAACGCAGCTGCATGCCGTTGTCCCAGCCAAAGTCGCCACTGTCGAGTTCAAAACTTCTCCTTTGACAACATCGGACGGCAGCAGAACTCGCGGTGGTGCGCGTCACACTGCACTTTATTACTGAAGAACCGACACACAAATGGTCGATTTTCTACTACTCCAAGTTGGCGCTGCAGGGTTTACTGTCAGCCTTGCGATGTGGTCCGCACGAACAGGTGGTGTTTGAAACTACAGAGGACATACACCACCTGACTGAGAAAGGACAGCAAATCACTGTGGTATTATCGGCCATGAACGCGCCCACCAAGCTGCCCGTTTATAGTCCATACGGAAGACCGTTATAACCTACCAATCCCGCTTTCTATAGTACAAATGCGACAAGGAATCTATGCATGTTTGCTCGCCATTTCCCCCAAATGGAATGAACCACACTCGTGTATTCCTGATTATGCTTCCTGGACTTAACCTCAAGCCTTCGATTTCCATCAAGACCTCCCGAAGAGACGCGACCATAGGCAATTGTTGAGCATCGCGTTTATTAATGTCTACGCACTTCCGCATATGGGATTGCCGACGCCGCAGCCTGTGGCCACTGTGTTGATGAGGAAACAATATGCCATATTCTGTGCCAATGTTCGCAGTGCAGTGCACGGAGACAATCGCTTCCCGTCGGCCTCAACTAATTGGACGACCGGCCTCTGTCCGAAGAAAGAGTTCCACAGCATCGAGAGGACTCAACATTGCATCATTAGGTTACAGCTCTTCTTGCAATCCACTGGCCTGTGTGCGCGTCCCGAATTCTTTTCTTTAATCTCCTTCTCTCTTCGTCCTCTTTCCAACTCCTATTTCCCTCACCCCAGTGTAGGGCAGCAAACCAGAAACGCACACCTGGTTAACCTTTTCTGCCCTTCTTAGCTCTCTTTTTTGTCGGACAGGGGCATGGATTTTTCGGCCGAGAAATCTACCGTGCCATTCACAAGAGAACGAATTAAACACTTCAAGTTCTCTATCAACCAATCAGTAACTGCATGAACTACCGCTTCGTGTTATCAGGGAGATAACATTGAACAAGTCGCCTTCCTGGAACGCCCACATGCCACATCTTGAAGTACATGTATACCGAACTCACAACGTACTACGATGCACCACTGGCACCAGATGGGGTAGCAATTTGGAGTCATTGATGAAGCTACACATGCCACATGTTGTTCATCAATCGATCACGTATGCCTCTGTAATGCAAAGTATATTTAAATCCAGTGAACACCGCCTATCATGATAGCACGAAGTCTAAGGATATGTCTTGGAGTGCCTTGTGCAACATTTTCTATGCTTGTGATTGCTGAAGTAAAGGAACCACCTTTTAAAGTTCTACGCACGCAGGAACCTGTCATTTTATCCGGCTGTCGTCATAGAACGATAGTCGTCCACTCCGAAACAAGCTTCTTCAGAGATGTGGAAAAGTGTGGGAAGCAGTGCGAGCATTGCATGATTTAATACACAGACGATACTACTCACTACCTGCGTCCGGACTTCACCTATATACCCTTCTTGGCTGCTGATTACTGCTTCTGTGAGGTTGCAACTTCCAGGTCTTGGAACAAAGTTGTGCGATGAGATTAGAAAACTTGCACGTATATAGAATAGAGTCTGTTGAAGCAGGACAGGGCCATAATCGATCACATTTGCAATCAATTTATTTTCCCATAGTAGTAGTAGTACAAAACATTTATTGAAAATATAAGAGAAACATTTTCACATTTTTATACTGGTGATCCTCAGAACTCATTGAAGAGTGGTGAGAGGGACTCATGTAATTAATACAAATAAGAGTAAAAAGAGCCGCGAAATGTAGGAAACATTGTCATTGTCACAAAAAGGTGACACCGAAGCATCTGATTATCTTAACTTAATCATTGTGAGTATTCAAGTAATATAACATTAATGAGTACATAAGGTAGCTCTTATTATATTCCATGAGAACCAAAGTGAACTGTTCAAATTCGGTCTTAAAGGAATGAATGATTTCTTCTTGCTTGTTAGGCTTCGAAGCAGTGAATTCAGTGGTTTAGCAGCGCTATAAACAAATTCAAATGCTCCGATTTTTTTTTCTAACTACAAAAAGTGGGCAGTTGGTGCCTCAAAAGTTATTGCCGCCAGTGTCTCGCAGATAAACTCGTCACTTAACCTTCCTAACCTTCAAACTCGGCGAAACATCTCGCGCCTTTGTTTATTCCGCTCAGTAAATCAGCAACTCATTTCGCAGCCAGTGTACGTATCATCCCGTATCGATCCCATCAGTAAGATAGCTATTCGTTGTGGTACTGACACGTTCCTACATTCTTTTATGCCAAGCACCTGTTCTGAGTGGAACCACCTTCCCTATTCTATGGCCACCATAGGTGATGCATCTTCATTCAAGACCGATGTAACTGATCACCGTCTGACGTGACTCGAACTTCGCTGTTTCTTCTTTTTCTTTTTATTTGCTGTTGTTTATGCCTGTTTATCTTATTTTTCTTGTCCTTATAGGCTTGGATGTTTTATTGTTTGTAAGACATGCACCCACCCCGTCTGTAACGCCCACTCGACCCTGAGGGTATGGTAATAAATAAATAAATAAATAAATAAATAAATAAATAAATAAATAAATAAATAAATAAATAAATAAATAAATAAATAAATAAATAAATAAATAAATAAATAAATTCTGAAAGTGTGATGAATTGAGAACTACTACAGCTATGTAACATGTCCCGCGAGAGCTATATTTACGGAAATATTCCTGTGCTGCAGTGATTTCTTCAAGGCCTGCCTAAAATTAACTTGATGCTGCCAAAGCTAGTGATGTAACCTCGCGCACATTTCATTGTAGAATGTGCTTACTTGAACTGGATGTGCATTGCAAGTGACCGCGCTACAAGTTTTGTTTTCATTTGTCATCCCTTGCTGGGCAAATTGCATGTGTTGTGACGTACACTGTGTTAATATGAACTTTCTGTGAACTATGCGCTAGCATGTATCGGCTTTTTCTGACTTTTATTTACATTTCACTTCACTGATATTGTGTCTTGTCTGCATTTTTGTTTGAGCCAACTTAACATTGAAATACTTTGTTGGCTATAAGGGAGAAGGAGTAGCTGACATCGCCATTATGTCAACTTCTCCTACACATAGTAGATGTAACTTCAAAAATAAAAAAAGAGGAAATCCGGGAGAATCCATCTCACGATGATTGTCTAAGTTAAAGCGAGAGCTGCTGTCACTTGTAGTCACGTCATTCAGCTGTTTACCGTGCGTATGCTTGACGATTTGCTTCTGGCGTGTGCTGTAACCTGCACTCACGTGCTTGAGACGTTTCTTGTGCGAGACGTTGTGCTGCTCGCCGTTGTTGGAGCCGGTGTTCCCTGGCCGCTCCAGTTTTGGCGGCATAGCGAAGACGTTCTGCTTCAGCGCACCGTCGCTTCTTATCTTCAACCTCTTCTGCGGAAGAAGGTCTCTTCTTAGGACGGGTCCTAACTAATGCGACGCCTGGGCGTCTGGTTTACGGTGTAGCGTAAAATCAAAGGCCTTCCTATTCGAAGAAGCCAAAGTTACTCGCTCGCGAGCAGTGCTCGTTCCTATCGTACTTCGTTTGCATTTTCTTCCTAATGAGAAACACTTCGGGTATTCTGTACGTCGCCTCCTTAGTCGTACGTACTACGCGCCCCTTTCCCAGCTGCAAAAAAAAAAAAAAAAAAAAAAAAGATACTGGCTCACCACGCTGCGGACCCGGTTTCGATACATCGTAGGGGAATGGACTGTGTCCTTCTAAATTCGTTTTTTTTTCGACGACGGCTACCGAGTCATCCTATTGAGGCCAGTTGTATTACCAGGTCAAAGTAAGTAGGGGTAGGCAAAGAAAAAATATATATATATGTTCTCACATTTAAAACAAGCAGCTGTGATCGGAGATCGCTGAGAGGGGCATTCTTCTTGCAGTTAACCTAAAATAGGATGATGGCGTTGATGACCATGGTGATGGTGGACACGAATAAGAACCGAAGGAAAGAAATTCGTGTGTCAATTCACCGAGCGTATAAAGATGAACAAAAAAAAAGAGCTGCGCTTTATGTTATCTAATACGCATTACTGAGCTGCTAGCCTTTCATGTGGGCATTAACCGGGCACCACTCAGTGTAAGGCGGATGCAGACAGTGCTGAAATGGACTCGTGGGTAAAATAATCAGCTCAGAATTTACCTAACTGCGCAGTCCAGCAAGGAAGAACATTTAGAACGGTGTATGGCCTTGACGTATCGTGAAGTGTATGAGCTCAAATCGGGGTGCTTATTTCAAAGTTCTGGCTCATCGGTGGCAGCACTCGAGCGAAGCATACTGATAGATCAGTATGCTTCGCTGGAGTGCTGCCGCCGATGAGCGACGTTTGGCGAAGTGCACGGCATGCGTGGGAGGGCGAAAGTGTTGCCGACGATGAGGAGGTAATATGGTGATTACGATGATCATGATTAGAAAAAGGAGAAATTGTTCGCCATTCCTTTCCGGAAGGTGGAGAGCTCACGATGCTTAAGCGGAAAAAAAAATAAGAAGAAAGGAATGAGTGATTTACAATAGAAATCATGCAGTGCTCGCCTTTTCTGGATTTCCCACGTCTCCCCAGCCTCCGCAGAGTTGGAGCCATGCAATCAAAGCAGAAATAACAGCGTATTTTTTGTCGTGAACGTTCCCAGGCCAAAGTACCGGAGACAGGACTGCGTACAAAGCCGAGTAGCGGTGCTGCACTCGCCAGGGCTGGGCAATCTAATACCCCTGACACACGGGCACTCTAAGGTCCTTTAGGTAAGGGGACATCTACTGGAAAGGCGTTCAAGCGCAGTGACACACGACAAAGGAGTATCTACCTCCCGGCAAAGTTCCTTCGGGAGAAAGAAGATCGGGCATCTACTTTTCGAGCGGTAAGGTGTACTGTCGCATACAGCGTGCACTACTCATCAATAGAAGAACACCTCTTACATAACTAAGGTGCCCCGTAAGTATTTTTTTACCTTGGAAAATGTTTTAAATTTTAGCGGTAATGCAATTTCGCGAAAAGGGAAGATTTACTCTAGCTCTACTCTCAAACGTCCGCACCACGTCGTTTGCGCCGCCATGTTGAATTCCAAATATGCGCATTATAAGCCATGAAAAATGGGAAAAAAAGGTTTTTAGGTTCTACAATCACTAAATGTAATCTGCATACGCAGCTTGTAAATGTTTTCCCTCTGGCTGCTTTAACAAGCAGCACTGTTTTTTTTTATTTATTTTTTTTATTTTTTTTTGCGGCGTTCATTTGAGGAACCACCTAAACAAGTTAGTGCGCTGCCGTGTGTCATCGCCGCAACTCCTTTCTGCAAAGGCTGCTTCGAAGTAACAAAAGGCGTTTCCTGCAAAGGACTTTACTTTTGCTGTGTGTCAGGGGTAGAACACTGTTGATCGAGTCGTCTAAGCGTAATTACGGGTCTCCATATACAAAAAGTATATTATAGTGTCAAGGAGCGCATGTATGCATAGGCGGCGAGCGTCTTGGCTTGAGAACTTCGGCGTTAGACAGATTGCATGTTTCGCCCCGCCCATAGCCAACACTGTTGTGGACGATCAAATCAGGAGAATCAGATATGTCTGTAACTTTAAGCCTGCAATGATTAACAAATGTAGCCAGGTTGGTCCCTTGGGAAGCAACATGCAATGAACCATTCGTCCCTTAGCGACTAACTGTGAAAGGATGCTGGAGCCGGACCAATATCACGCTGTTGACAAATCTAAGCATCATACGGGCTTGCGCCTACAAAAAAGTTGGCTGGTGACACAGAGCCGAAGTCCCGTCCACGGTACTTTGCCTTGCGTGGCCGCAAGCGCTCCGGCCTATACAGAACCCTTTTTGCTCTATAGGTAAAACCACCGTGGACGATCTGATTCAGCGAATATACACACAGGTGCTCGTAACTACTGAGCTGACCTCTATAGTTACGGATGGAACGAATCCCCAGTGGAACCAATCCCGGCACCTGTGCGCGCACTCGAGCCGGCAAACGGCGGCGTGACCCGTTTCTGCCGCTGAGCCGCGAAGTGTTCCCCGCTCGCGGCAGTCGGGGCATTCTGAACGTGCCGCGGGATCGGTTCCCCTCGGCTGCGTCAGCAGGCGGGGCGCCCCGCTCGGACGCCAGCCGGCTGCATTCTCGCACCCTGTCCTCGCTATGCACGCGCCACGCACCGGTGGGCACCCCCCTTCCCTGCATGCTTATTACGCTCCGGCACTGCCGCCGGGCTGCGCATTGTCGCCGATTCCCAGCTGGGCACCTTTCTGTCGCCAGCGGACACCGTCCGCAGGTGGGGAGCAGTGCCCCTGCTGTGCTCAAAGAGCTTTTCGGTTTTTGTTTTTTTTTTTTTTCGTTGCGAAACTGAGAATTCTGCGACGCAAGGTGCTCACGCAGCCGGACCGGATGTGACGCCTTGCCCGGGCGCCCCATGACATGCATGCACTCGATCTCACAAACGCACACACGCACTCTCCCTTTCCCTCTCAACCACGCAACAAGTCTATATGCAGCAAGACCCGAAGAAGCGGATGAATGCTGCGAATAGCAGAGATGCAGCGAGGAAAGGAAGCGACGTCAAGACATCTCTATCGGGTCAAGTTGTATCATATCAAGCACAGGCTCAACAGAACCAAGAAGTGATGAATGTGTCTCGCTGAAGCAGCCATGTGGCTCGTTACCCGCGAATGTGTACATAATATGGAGTGCAACCCTTTTGGATGCGCCAGTGGTTGCCGCTATTGTTATTCGAGTGTTTCACGGTGTTAAAGCTAAGCCATGCTCGGCAATTTGTACCGAGCTAAAAAGGACGACACAATATCGAACAAAAGACAACGCAAGTACGATCTTCTTCTTTATAGTGTATTCCGCGTTACTAGTGTGATACAAATGGTAAACGTATCAACCAACTATATATAGCCCAGCAGCGTGCGTTATAAACCCGTATTGATTCAAGAGCAACTATAGTTCGCTGACATGTTTTGGTTGTGCTCTGTCTATTAGCTGCGGGCACTTGGTGGCCGTTTTAGCGTTTGCCCTGAGACGGCAACAGAAGGAACCGTAGAGAACAACGCAATGAGCACACGATCGAATGTCGAATGCACAAAAAAGCGGTACCTTCGTGGTGCAGCGAGATTAATAGTCTGTTAGTTTTATTTAGTTTTCATTTTTCTCAACAAGGTTATGTGAATTTCACGTGTCCATAAAGTTTTTGTGCCAATAATTTTTTAAAGCCAATGAAGTTTTCATGTCAAACTAAGTTTGAAGCCCTCTTGAGACTCGGGTAGCGTTTAGGCCGATGATCCTTTAGCCAGAGGGATGAGTACGTTCGGGAGTAAGAGCGAGAGAAAAAAAGGTTTATTCTGCAGTATTTACAGTGGCTCCAAATATGGAAGCCCACTCCATGGGGGAGCACATTTGAAAGTCTCAGCTCACTACATGTCTGAGCGCATATCAGAACACGTCAGGACACACCACTGCACTCAAGGTGTCTCCTTATAAAACATCGGTCTTCCCTAGTTGACCTGGCTAGGGAATCAGATGACATTGATGCGACCAATCAGAGGGGTCGTATTGTTCACCGAACTCCGCCTCTAATGTTTCACCTTCGAAGCAAGGACGAGGCAATCCGGAAACAGGGGGTTGACACTCCTTCCACGAAAGTCGGTGACTTAGTTTCTTTCCCTCCACCGGTCATCTTGCCAGGGTCGGGAGAATGGCCTTCACGCTAATCCCCGCTTCTAACGAAGGAAGGCGGTTGTGGTCGGTCGCTTCTAAGTGAGCTTCTTTGTCCGAACGTCACTGCCGCTGTCGGGCCGCGTCGCCGTCTGGGCGACGCTGATGAAAGGGGTGGCATCGGGGAAAGCACCCAAGAATGGGCACTACCGAGTTGGGGCGCTTGTTTGCCCGTCTCGTCGGTGTCTGGCACTGTCGCCGTCTGGGCGACGCTCATGAAAGGGCCTGCCTCGATGGGAAACAATCAAAGAATGCACCCGGCCTATTCGGGCCGCAACAGCCCGGTGTCACTTTTTGTATGAGGTGAAAAAGACATTTAGTGCGCATTTCAGCCCCGTGATAATATCCATACAATGTAAGAAAGATCATCCAGAGACATGTATGTAACTTCTCTTCAGTGTTGAATGAGCGGTCGTTTTACAATACCGCGGGAACGTTGATTCTATATAAACTACATCTAATATCTGAATGTCTATACGAGGTCAAGCTGGAACATCTATAGGATATACATGCAACACTTGTAGTTTATAGGGACAACATGCATGTGGACTGCATTTTTAAGCAGATTTTTTTTTCGCTGATTGAGTGATTACTCTGACAGCAGTTAGAAGCTATACAACTGGGATTGCTGTACCCGTCCATTTTTTTTCTGGTGTTCCGCCGACGACGGCGGCGATAAGTCGTCACCCTCGAGTCTGGCCATCTGCTCATCTTCGGCTACGTCCTGGCCACAGGAATAAAAAAAAAAAAGAAAGAAAATTTGTTAATAGAAGCCTGATAGACTCTGTAACAGAACGTACGAAAATAAGAAACGTCAGAAATTGGCTACAAAACTATGACGTAACAAAAGACGTGGAATGTGAGAGCCCTCGAAAGGGCTACAAACAACAACAAAAATATGAAGATACGACGAAAGGTCCATATTTCACGCAAACAAAAGTTTCTTCCAGGACAGTGTATCAGTTAGTCTTTGTATCTCATATTTTGTAACCCACCCCTTATGTAATACCCCGAACAGGGGTCTTTAAGGAAATAAAGTGAAAGTGAAAGTGAAGAACGTCATACGATGCAAAAGAAAAACATTTCCTCCGCCACGGCCGCTGCACGTGCTGAAAACAATCTGCCTGCAGTGGAGTCACTTTACGTGCGAAAAAGGTGGCCCAACAATAACTGCACATGTGCTACCGCGCCAAAGTAGTCCGGCAGAGTTCCGACAACGGTTTCTGTTTTCACTTTCTCGAAACAGATACTGAATCACGGTAGCGTGTTACTTGTGACGGTTTTGCATTTTCCAAAGCGTGGAAGCGAAAAGTGTTCATGTGTTTTGTTCTCCAGCCTGAATAAACACGATTGAGACCAACAGTGAGACAGTGGCACTACTTTCAAGAGCGCTGTCAAGCGTGTGCTTCGCCTCCTATATATAGGATGCAGCGCGAAACTGATTTCAATATGCGACAAACGGAACAGTATCTTTATTATAGCCACTTAAACCTGTAATGCCCAACATATGAAATATAGGGTGTCCCATCTAACGTTAGCCAAGCTGTTGAACGAAAAAAAGAGGATTTCAAATACACAGGGCGAGATATGATTTTAATACATATATAGAGTGTTCGGTCGTCAGATATCGACCAAACCCCGTACCTTATAATTGTATCATGCGCCTTGTAACAGCCTGGCTAACGTTAGCTGGGACATGCAGTATATATGCTAAACTGTTATGATACTCGAAAATTTTGTTTGAAGAGCGCGAATCCATACGCATAGCTTATAGTAGCATTTTTGATACACCGGAAAGAATTTTCCCCTTGTTACGGATACTTTAGCAAACCAATTACGAATGAAATAATTACTGTGGTAATAAAGTTTTAAATCAAATGACGTTTAATTTTATTTTTGTACAATTGTACTCTCTATGGTCAAGACTATAGACTGTTTTTTCATGGGCGCCGCAATTGCATAGGCAGTGGCGCCATCTATGGGCAGTTGTCATGCTGGCTTTGGCGAACGCCCGTGTTGTATGCTATCTATGGTATACGATCGGCGGCAGTTTCTGGTGGATTTTTTCGCACTCGCGCGGTATATTTAGCATGAAACGGCGTCTTTTACGTGGGGAATGGTCCTGTGAGGCGTAGTGAAGGAATTTAAGTCTGAAGTAATTAAGCGGCTCCAGTTTCTGCTGGCGTTAGGGCGAACGGAGCACCCAGCGCGAGATGTGCGCGTTTGTTTGAGCGGCTTAGAATTAGCCTTGGATATGAGTTAGGTATTTCTGAAAATTCGTTTCACGAATGTTACGTTACTGCAGCATTCTCAGCACTGTAATTCTAAGCTCTGGTTTAGCTGCAACGAGAAGTTACGAACCATTTGACGATCCTAACAGCGTGGGTACCGTTCTGCTGGAGAATAAGTCGTGCTGTTTACTTTGACAAGCGTTCAAGTTGTTATCTGTAGATACATTGGACGACTGCCTTGTTTGCTGGGCAAGGTTTCCGCCCACAAATAAAATAGTTTGGTTAATAATAACCGCATACCGTACAGTGTGAATCACACTTTTCGAGTGGTCGAACGACCAGCTGCAGACTGCGCGAGCGTCCGAGGCAGTACTAAATGCTCTGTTATAGATCTGTTTGTTCTATATAGCGCATGTTCCAAGTGGTTCAAGCATGCGGCACGACCATGCAAAGTCTTATTGCGTCGTTATCCCGTGTTCTGTTTTATTTTGCCGCAAAAGGAGGACATATAAACTCTTTTTTTTTTTTTTTCAGTCTCGTAAGTTCAGTCATCTACGACGCATTCACCCATATCTTACGGAAATGGTGTCCTTACAAATAGCTGTTGGATTCTCTTTATGCGATCCCCTTTGTATATTGTACCTTACATGGCAAAAAAGGCAATGCCGATCAAAGCACGAAGCTCGTGTGTACCATGTTGGTTTGGCAACCGCAGTGCTCGCTGTGTTGAGCAAAGCCTTCGGTCTCTTGCAGGAGGCTAACGCAGAGATAGTGATTTGAAGTGTACTAGAATTGAAAATGCGTGAGAACGATGCCGGTGGCTGATGCAAATGTTTTACAACTCTTCGTCGAGTGAAAACCGATACATCCAACATCGTTTACAACACATACACACACCGCGGCTGATTATGCGCGTCGCATTTTTGCACATCCAAGAGAAATTTACAGATGCTGTAGCTACTGCTGCACCTAAAGTCTACACAGTGGTTGTCCGACGACCTAGTAAGAACTGACACCCCGTAAATTGCACTCAAAACTAGCTAAAACACCTCCAAATCGTTCCGCGGTGCGCGACCGGCAACACCTTCAAGCCGCGCCGCGCCGGCTCGCACAAGCCAGAGAGGAGGAAAGGCTCGTCGCGCTCCCTTTCCTCCTCGCCCGATGAAGAGGTCTATAGAGGTCAACAAGTTGTTCCAATTTTTCTTGATCTGGAAATGTGTTTGATCACTACAGGGTTAACTGCCGTGGCGGGTCACAAAAAAAAAAAAAAAAAAAAAAAAAAAAGGCGTTAGACACGCGTATCGCGATGAGCGGAGACGTTCTACAAACCGAGGAGTCGCAGTTCCCACACACAGATCGGGGGTCCCGAGTTCTTCTGAGTGCCCCCGAAAGGACGTGCTCCCAGGAGTGACGACTACTGTGCACTTCTGGGCAAAACAGAAAGCGGCAACAGAACCCCCCCCTCCTCTCCTCTTTCTCTTTAAAGTGGGAGCATTTCACCGAAAAAGCCGGAGAAAATTGTTCGAGCTACGGCACTCATTGGGCGGTTCGCAACGTGCAAGATAGAAGGACCGGAGAAGCACGGCGTGAATAATCCATAGACCGCAAAGATGCGTCGCTCGCTACCTTGTCGAGTCGCACGAGGCGAAAAAGCCCGCAAATGTGCAAAAGCTCTTCAGACACGCAAACACACAGACAGAAAGGGAAAAAGTTGAAGGCAGTCGCTTCTGAGAGTTTGTGAGTCACCAGGTTCGATGTACACGGCTGACTGCCTGGCAGCAGCAGGATTCCGCTGCTTCGGCGGTCTGAGAGGCTCGGGGATTCGGAATCTCGGGGCCCGGTGGTGGTGGCAACGTACTGCGCCACAGCATGTTTTTCTTTCGCAGGTGGTTGTTTCCGGTGGCGAGAAGGTGGCAGTAGGTTAAGAGGAAGAGGATGAGAAAGGGGAAGAGAGAAGAGAACGGATGTGCTTCGACGGCGGTGCGACCGCTTCAGTGAGCGACGCGTGCAGCCGTCAACAACGACGCCGACTCGAAATACGACCCATCTGCGTCAGGCGGTGGACGTCGGCTGTCCGCTCACGACGGAGCTTGACGCGATGGGAATATTCGTGCGCGCATTTTCCCGCCCCATGGGTCGCCTAACGGACAGCTGTGCGACGAACTGCCGCTTCGTGGTCGGTTGAATCGGACATGTGAGGCTCTGACGCCGGCGGGGCAGTTATGCCGAGTTCGGCCAGTCGGAAGCCGGACCCATGAGTTGTGGTTCCCACGCTGTCGATTGAGAGCGAGATTTACTGCGCACTGTCTCGCGCCAGCGTACATGCAAACGCGTTTGCTCTGGCGTTCGGGAACCGTTACTTGGAGTTTAGGAGAGTGAGGTGCATTTGGGCATTTTTATTTTATAAATCGTACTATATATGTTTAAGTATTCATTAATTTCATTATAGACGTATTTTACTGTTGATGAACGCCAGGAGCTAATTTCAAGGAAATGAGCAGGTCAACAAGTCAGAACAATTTTTATCATTCCCAAACCTGCGCGATGCGCGTTACGAAAGCGCTGATGGTGTTTACAAATTTCACAGGTCTGAACGAAATGTTGTGACTATCTTTATTGTGCATAATTATTTGTGTCTGACTGTTTGTGCTGTTTGTGTGACCACTGTGTATACCATAATTATCAACCAGCACCTCAAGTAGCATACCAGACGATGAGCCATGCTATCTGCGGCTTGGCATTAAAGCTTGTATCCTCCTCTCTCTCATTCTGCCAGAACTGCCTTCCAGGTTGCGAATAGTAAATGTGTTGACGCAGGCCAAAGACCCGCACTGCCAGCCACAGCGGTAATGAAACGGCCGTGAATAAGCTCGTTGTCAGCTTGTGGAGTCGTGTGTGAATGTGAATCATTCGTTAATTACTCGTTGATGTGCAATGGGCCAGTCGCTATCACGCTTTTCTGCAAAGACTGCCTGAGGCTAATAAAAAGCAGGGAACCCGAAAAAAACGAGAAAATTTTCTGACCACCCTATTGCAAAAACCAGCGTCTTCCAGTGCCTTCCAGTGTGAAACCAGCACGTTTTTTTTTTTTTGACACTGGATGGCACTGGGGACGCTGGCGCACGCTGGGAGTCACTGGGAGTCAATGGGACACTGGTGAGATCGCTGGATAAGAGCTGGGCCACACTGGACGAGACGCTGGTTTCACTGCTATGACGCTGGGGCGCACTGGTGTGCTGTACACGCGCTGGTTGTCGCTGGAGTTCGCTGGCTCGTACTGGAGACTGCGCTGGTTTCGTTTGTGCCGCACTGCCGGAGTAGGCGCTGTTGAATATTAAATGCTTGATAAATTTTATGGGCATATCAAAATCAGAGGCGAATATTACCACCGCCTCACACTAAACTGAACAGAACTGAGTCCGTTGCTTGGAGGCGATTATAAACAGAAACCTATGTGAGTCCCGTGCAGTTAAAGACTTGCTACCCCGAGATATACGCCAGCGATATATGCAAACTATGCAAGTCTGCTAGAGCCACCCTTCAACACTTGTTGTGGGGATGTAAAATATATCAAGAAAAAATGGCAGTCTCCCGGTAAAATCTACGGGCGCGGTGGTCGGCCACACTGCTCAGCTCAGAACTCCAAGACCAACTTTGGGCCGTCCAGCGAGCCATGGTTGCCGTGCGGGAGCAACAGCTCCCAGTGGCCATCTAGGCGGCCCCAGGCCCGGGCCTCCCAATCTCCGGATTTCAAATAAAGTTATGTCACTCACTCACTCATGTCCTGCGCAAAAAAAAAAAAAAAAAAAAAAAAACAGGCTCATGCCCTGAATAGCGCTATAGTTTAGGGTCTTAAATTTCTGTTTCGTGTGGGCGGTGTTTCAGCTTTGAAAAAAGGTGCGCGAGCTGCCCATGCATAAGCGACACTGAAGATCACTTTCGCTTTGTGCATTTCCCTTTTGACTGTGCGGATAGCTGTATTACTGAGCGAAATTACGCAAACGCAGATAACGCCTTGTTTTCCAGTAGTTTGTACGCAAGCGATGACTGACAGTTGTCGTAGTGTTGTGCAGTCGACACTAAACCCAGCAGCCATTCAGACGCGTTCGAACGGACCTCAGGAAGCCTGCCACTGATTGATATTATCGCACCGGCAACAAAGCTGAGGCGATTCGTGCGCTTCCACTTTCCCGAGTGTGCTAGAAATAATAGTTCAAAGGTTCTGCAGCTCAAATACAAACATTTTCGCGTTCATCGGGTACCCGCGCCGAGATCATTCACTTCCACCGAAGGTTAGGCCTACCGTACCAGCTTGAGTCCGTCTATACACTTTATCGGCCCGTCTGGGCTGAGGAATCAACAAGTCTAACGAGGATAAATCACTGTGTAGTTCAGCTTTCTCATCGGTGTCTTAAACAGACCATTCTTTCGTGTCTACAGTGTCAGCACAACAAGCGATGAGAGCCGATATGGCGCGTTATAAACATACCTATATGTGCTGTCGCCGAAGGCTGCATGCCAGCCGCATTACCCGCCCGCTTCTCTGACAGAGATATGTCACTATACACATACGTGTCGATTGAAATGCATTGCCGAGTTATGGAAATGTTGCATCATACCCTTGCGCGAAGAACAAGAAACGGCTGTCAATATCGGCAGTAACAGTCCGCACAGCGTCCCGGGTCGGTGGTTCATTTAGGCTTTTTTCGGAGTTAATGTAGCAATCGCAAAAGCAAATAATTGTTGCAGCACTTCCAGGCATACTATGCAATACGGACAACCTTTTCGGTCTGATAGAGGCGTAAAGTTTAGTTGCGGGGCGATAGCGCATCTATTATGTCTGTGCGTCTGTGCAAAACTGCAACTGTGTCTGCGTGTTGACATGGCCAATTATGAATCGGTAGTCATGAATCAGAATGGCGTAGTGGTAGGATACATAAAGACCAGTCTTTGATGCAGGCGCTTCCCTCTCTCTGTGTTTAGGAAACCTGTGAAAAAAAAAAACGCTTCAGTGCTTCGTACTTGCTATGTTGGAATAAGAATAAAGTAAATGGCTGAAGCAAAAAAAAAAAAAAAAAAAGGCGTAGTGGTAGGATACTGGGATTGGGATATGTGTTGGGATCGAACCTCGGGGGTTCGAGTCCTATGGGCATTTTTTGTTTTACTTTTTTTCTTTTTTATTGCATTACAACGCTCTCTGTTCCTTTTTGCATTTGAAGAACAATATAAGGTAGCCAGGCACCACGTATTTATCGCTCTAGCGCTGCATTTCGCACGAGTACCCTGCGCCCAGCACCTCCGAGTATGCCGCGCCTTGCCAGCGTCCCAGCATCCAGCGCGCGACACTGGGCCCATAATCAGGCACTGGCACTGGGCACCCATAATCACTGGGCACTGGATACTGGGTTTTGCAATAGGGCAAGCTTCATCGCACTAGCAAATACCTTTCAGTGAGAGGCCCTGCTGCTCAGCTCAGACCAGCGAGACCAGGTCTGTGCCATCCAGCTAGCCGAGGCAGCCTCGGAGACCCAGGGAATCTCGGCCGTCTGCTAGGTGCAGGGAGGCTGCGTCCGCCCCCGTGATTGCTGGCATCAATAAATACTCTCTCACTGCTTTGAGAGAGAAAGAACTTGTAATATGATGGAAAAGCTGAGAGCTCGGTCCCGCGACTCATCACCCAGGAAGAGAATTTCGAATAAAAAGAGAACCGTTTTGATGAGGAGAACGAAAGTGGCGTTTAGTTAACCACAGCGGAGTCTATTCAAGGTCTCAAATCGAGACCACTCTGTAAACCATCACGGCAATGACGAGGGCCTGGTCAAGGTCCCAAAAGAACCTTTTTTCTTGTTTTTTGGACGAATGCTGATTGTTGAGCTTTTGACAAATGCTGTTATAGCGATTATCTATCCACATCCTTACCACGGGCAGAACGCAAACATGTTTTAGCAACATTGTCAACCTTGTCGGGAAGTCGCGGCCCAGAAGGCTCGGCCAGAAGGCCCCAGCCTGGCTCGGAGGCTAGAGAATTCCTTGTCTACAAACCACCTCGGCAACTTTCGCTGCATTGTGAATTTCCCTCTCCGCTATCAGGGAAGAAACAGTCAGCGCTTAAAAAAAAAGAAGAAAAAAATGGGGGGAGGGGGGGGGGTGAGGCAGAAATGTGCGAAGGCCGTGAAATTCATCTTTCGCCCAGACTCTAGAAAGCCCCGTGCGTCGAAGAGGAGTTCCTTCGCACCGTCTGAGACGGGGGCGGCAGCAAGAAGCTGTGCCAACAACACTCTTGTTCGTGGAAGTCTTTGTGAAAAGCCACTCGGCAGGAGCGACGACTGCACGCGTCGCTGTGGAACTTCCAGACGGAGTCGGCGCGCGGAAACCTGTCACACAAGTCGCGCGCGCGCCGCGTGCAAAGTCGAGGAAGCAAGTCGCCACTTCGACCGTGTCTGCCTCCCCTCCCAGTTCAGCGCACCTCGTGCAACGCCTACAATCACTGCTGCCAAAAAGGCATCCTCTTTCTAGTCTGCAATGCAGCGCCGCAGAGGACAGTGTCCACACCCTTGCCGTTGATTGGTTGATCGTTTAGTGCATCAAAGCTGGAATGGGCAAAATTGTCCCAGCACGAGGGTATAATTTGCATGGCTCTGCTCCAGGGCCGCCATCTTGTACGCAGTTCGAAAAGCTGACGTTCGGTTTCGTCTCACGCGATTGTCCAGGCCGCGCCGATATCGCAGCCTAGGCCAATCTAAGCCAATGGCGTGATGCGAAACCGAACGTCGGCTTTGCGAACGCGTACAAGATAGCGGCCCAGCACTATCTAATATGTAAGCATAATTTTTAAATGTCACCCGTGGTATTCAGCCCAAACCTGTACTTATCGAGCTGGAATACTTGAAGAGGTACACATTACTTACACTGGAAATCAATAGGCATAATATAATATTTAACATAATATCACATATCAACTGTGCAAATAATTACTTCAGCACACACATATTTCAATAGACGAATTGAAGCCAGTGATTTCACAAGGCACATCCACTTGGAAGGAATTTTGAAATACGTACGTGCCATCCTGAGAATTCTAGCCAAGTGTGGTTTTCAATGTCACCGGCTACAATTCATGAATTGGCGTAACGTAATTGGTTAAAGTTAATTAGCAAAATATTTTCAATTAGTCATTCAAATATTCACTTTCATTTTTTTGTGTGTCTGAAAAAACTATCTGCTTCTGGAGAGTAATCTAGCCGAAGCAGTTTAATGTGCTACATGTCACGGGTGCTTTATTTAAATTTGCGTTAACGATAAAATAAATAACCCCGTATATTTAAGGCAAATTTTTCAACCAAGGACAGACATTGGTATAGGTGGTCCTTATTCTCAGATTAAAATTATCACAGGACTACTGGCACAACAATTTTGTGTCTCGCTCTTCTGCATGTTTAGCTATAGCTGTCGGCCATTCATTTATACTATTTCTTAAATATTTTGGATGTGGGTGTCTGTGTGTGTGTGTGGGGGGGGGGGGGGGGGGGGGGGGGGTTGTGTACGGAGGAACTTCGGGCGCCGAGCGTCAGGGGCCACTGCCAGAGACGACGCCGTACCGCCGCTGTGGTCAAGCAAAGGTTGTCTATTCTAAATTTGATTTCACTGACACACTATTCGTTTTAAAGACTAACTTAATAACCGCCTGATACTTGGCGGATCACCAATAATTCTAGAGCTGACCTGAGCTTCACGGCCGCCATTCACACTGAGTATATACTCTTTACTGATGTTATCTTTTGCTCTTCGTTTTCGCTTGGATAAGCTTATATTTAATCAGAGTTGCATAAGAATGAATGAATGCAACTTGTGCATGTTTAGCTCAACTGTATCTTTTTCTCCTAAACGAATGCTCGCCCTCAGTCGAGCTGGCCTCTGGGATTTCGCCTGGGTTTCATTACGACGTACAAGAATTGCACACACAGAGAGAGAGAGACAAATCTGTATTTTGACGGGGCACGGAGAAACGTCGATCTCCGTGGTGGGTGGAGCTTTCAGTCCAGGGCCCCAGCGGCGGTGGCAGCACTTTCGGCTCTGGCGAGGCAGTGCCGAGCTGGTCAGCACCTTCTCCCACTGTTCGTGCGTTGCGTTTCGATTGCGGGAGTTATTGGGGATATTTTGGCATACCCATGTGGTATGGTAGAGGGTAGCTCGCTCTGTACAGAAAGGACAAAGGGGCTGATAAAGGGTGGGCTACATCGCGTGAAGGAGCGTGAGTTAAGGATAGGTAAGTCTGGAGTTGCCTTCAGGTCGTGGCTTCCGCTCTGGTGAGGGATGGGTGAGGTGGCGACGTCGTTCTTCTCGAAAGGTGGTAGTGCTGAAGTATATCGTGGTAAGTGCGTAGTGTTTCTGCACTGGGGTCTTCTGGCGTCTCTTGCAGTGCCCGGTTGCAGTGACCTCGGGCTATCGTGTGTGCACGATGATTTCCGCTGATGGCTTCGTGTCCCGGTGTCCAGATTATCGTGGTGCGGGGTATTTCGTTGAGGCGGTTGAGAAAATCGCATGCTACTTATGTATTAACACAGCAAGCTGAGCGAGTTGGTAACTGAACATGTTTCTGAGGGGTGGGCAGCGCTACCCGGACGTAGATGGACCGTTCGAGTAGGCTCGACATGCTGACTGACAGTCTGTAAGAATATATGGTTCATCATTTTGTCTCGATGCCGAGATGGCGAGGGCAATGGCGGCTGTTCTGCTGCGGCGACGTTCTGCGTACGAACGGAGGTGGATACCAGTTCCTGCTGTCTGTGTCCAGCCACACTAATTACCATGCCCTCTCCATTCGGGCACATGGCCGCATCTGTCCAGCGAGCAGGGGAGGGAGTGCCGTGTCTTCTTTGTATTGTTTTGGCTCGTGCTTTTCTCCTGCCCAAGTGATATTCCGGGTGCGTGTTACGCGGAACAGGGGCCACCATTATTTGCTCGTGTAGGGACTTGCGGAGTACTTGTTGACTGTTGGTTGTCGCAACGGGGTATTGCAACCTTCGAAGAATTGCTCTGCCTCTTCTAGTGAGGTTGAGGCGTGTGCTCTGCGCATGTGTGGTGTGCTTCGATTAGTTCCTTCTAAGGTGTTGTGGATGCCCAGGGATAGAAGTTTCGTTGTGCCGGTGCCTGGAGGAAGGCCGAGGGCTTGTTTGTACGCTTTCCGCAGTAGACAAGTTTATTTGGGCGTTTGCTGTTGATGTTAGGCTGAGATAAGGTGTCGCGTACGTGACTCTACTGACGATCAGGGCCTGAGTCAAGCGTAGCAGGTCTTCTTCCTTCATGCCATGTCTGCGACTGGCAAATCTATTGATCATGCGAGCTACGCTGTAGGAAGTTTGTCTTGCATGTAGACACCTAATATGCGGAGTGTTTGAGCTCTGGGTATAGGCTTTCGGCTGAGGTGTATTTCTATGGCCTCTTTATCTGTGCTTTTTCTCCTTCAAAAGATCAGCTTCAAATCGGCAACTGTGCTCCAATTCCACACTTACTTGAGGATGGGCCACAAATACCTAAGTCATATTTGAATGCGACCTGTTCAAATCGTGCGGCAAATACGGCATGACATAAGGTTCAAGAAGGAATTCAGGTTGTATCATGAAATTCTGAAAGTGGTGGTCAGGTGATATCACAAACCAGTGAATACGCGTATTGCAGATCTCTTCTCTCCAAAGAAACGAAATACATAAAAAAAAAACACGTTCATGGCGATCATGCGGCTGCCGACAGGTTTACACACCGGCAGGTACCGAAAGGTCCTGCCGGACCTTCGTGCTACATACGGGTGGACGTCAATATTTCCTCTCGTGAACCTTTCCCCACCTTGCGGAATTCCGCAATACTAATTCGCATATCCATTGTCCCTTGCGCTTCGAGTTGTCTATTAAGTTGTCTATTAATCTGCTGGCCTCCTGGTTATCTCAGATGGTAGAGCGACCGCCGTATAAAGTCGTTGGTCCCGTGTTCGAATCCCGGCCCAGGACGAGGTTTTCTTTAACTACTAAGCTTTGATTCTAAGAACCCGTGTGGGTTTCCTTTGTATACCTTCGTGCTGCATACGGGTGGATGTCAATATTTCCTTTGACGAACCTTCATCCACCTCGCGGAATTCCGCAGAACTAATTTGCCAGTTTAATTGCTACATTGCAATAGCGCCTTCATCGCAAAAAAATGGCTTCTTAGAGACTATCAATATAAAGTTATCGTTCTTCTTAGAGCAGCCAGTATTTTCTTTTTTCTTTCTTTCGTCAGACGTCCCAGTAGGATCATGTTGGCGCATGCTCAGAGGAAAAAGAGAGGCTCTGAGGAAATAGTGTTGCGCGTGCTGTGGGGGAAGATGTTGCCAACCAAAAAGAACTGCGACCGCAAGGAAACTGTCGCTAGCTACGTTTCCGCAGTCGGTGTGCTTATCAACGGAGGCGGAAAAGCAAGCCAGAGATAAACTCAAAGTACTCGTTGCAGGAACCGACTTACTAAACCACGGCGCGTGTAAAATTTAAAACCCCTTGCGGAGAAAAAGACAGAAAAAGTAAGAAACGCCAACCCCTGGCGTTCTGATTTCTTTTCGTATTTTCTTTCTCTCTTTCTTTTTTTATTTTCTTTGCTCCATATCCGCAGAAACAGGTGACAGACCTTGGAGAGTGAAGCGGCTTTCCCTGACGACGAGGGGTCCACAGGACAGCCCCACGACGATCGCCTTACGTCTGGGGGGGGGGGGGGGGGGGTTCCCTCCCCGGTATACACACAGGGATATCAGGGCGCGTCCAGACAGCCCCGAGTGGTGTCGTTCCATTCTTCGGTTTCTCCATTCGTGTGTGTGTGAATGGCAACCTAGAGCTTCTCGTACGCTGGTTTCATTCACGGGGTCCCGAACCCCCGGTTCCATTCACGGTGAGGCCGCTCCTTCCGGTGTGGCCGCGCCACCTGGCGTGTCCTCCTTGCCACGTCGCCTTCCGAAACGAGGTCACCGTCTTCCCAGACAGCCGAACCACCTCGGCTATATGGTTCGCGGCCGTGGGGTTTGCACCGATGTTTAAACGTATACTCGTAACAGGAGCATCGTGCGCAACTTCCGCAGCAAACGCTGCTTCGTCCTGTTCCATATGACGTCATATAGTAGCAACAATCAGGAAAGGGTACTGCATATATTGGCATTGTACCCAAGTCAGCAAGCGAATTTAAGCGCAACATAACGTGCAAGTTGTTGACTTGTGTATAATGCCAATGTATGCAACCCCCTTTCCTTATTGTCTACATGACGTCATATGTAACAGATTACTGCGCCGTTTACCTACCTGTCCTTGGCTCTAAGTCATTTGCATTTTGTCTCTCTGTTGCGCCGCCTTTCTTAGTAGATTTTAGATGGCAATACCGGCGCTGAGGTTTAAGCGTGAACTTCTAAAAAGCGAATCTTGCCTTTGATTTTCTCCAACCATAATCAAGCCTTAATTTTTCGACTAATCGAGTGAAAAGGAAAAATGTTCTTGAAGAATACCTTGCGAACTTAGACTAATTTACTGTTGCCCTCATATAGTTTCGATGCACCGGTATCTGAATAATCAGCGCGATGAATTTCGCTACACCGACTTACTGTAGTCTCGACGTGCGGCTTTTGCGGTGTCCACTCTGATGTACCGCATTGCCTTGACTTCCACCCCAGGCGTCACATCAAGTCTTGCCGCAGCGTGACTTAATCGCAACCCACAACCATGCACGGCAATATGTACTTACAGACATCGCACGATCCGTTCGCCGTCTGACCGCTGACCTTGCGTCTCAAGCATAAACTTAGCATTCATTCCCGCAGTGCATGCGTGTTATCTGTGCGTCTCCTTGTCCGCAATGTCTGGACAGTTTGCTCGACGAGTAAAGCCAGCCCAAAGTTCGTTCTCGACAATAAAAGGTAACGATGTAATCTGTCGACGAACTTGTATGGCGTCGCTGAGGACTCTTCCTCGGATAAACTTTTCAAGATAAAATCGTCATCTTTATTATTTGTTCCTCCTTTTTGTTTTACTTACTTCTTTGTTTATTCGAAGGACCGGTATTTACGGTTGAGCAAGCTCTTTTGTTCGACACCAAGTGCGACAGGAAAATCCACAATCGACAATTCGGTTTTAGCCCGCAACAACGTCTCCAACAACACGCGTCTCGGTATCTCTAAAGCAAGAAGACCTGTTAACGTAAGACACTATGTTCAGCTGCTTTTTGTTGCAACATTAGGTATTGCATATACCAAATCAGCAAAACGCACGGAGGGTATCCAAAGAAGCGCCTTAAATCGGACACATTTTCTGAGCTAATAGCGAGCTTTAGTATAGATTAGAGGACGCAAGAAGGTTGCGTCTCCTCGCGTTCGCGTCCGCTTGTGTCCCAGCTAAACTCAAGCATGTCTTTGGGTTCTTGGGTGCGCCAGCCGCTTGCGTCCCCTAATCTAAAGCTATCTAACATATTAACACGATATCTTGTTGGGGCATACATCGACTGCTTCGGCGAGCACAAACGTTACGCAGGGACGACAGAAAGGAAACGAGGAAACCGCTGCGGTGTCGTCGTTTCCTTTATCCTGGATCAGGCTATGTATTCACGGGAAACATTTGCTGCGTAGTACGTGTTATGCCGGCCGAACGTGCCACCAGCTTGCGTCTCAAATAGACGGCGAGTTTGTAATGCGATATGCGTAAGCATTCTGGCGCTCGTCCCTCAGAAATCCGTCCGTCCGTCTCTCTGTAACGCGTGACAAGATGCGTTCCATATGTATACATGGAGCGTATGGGGTATATACACTCGAAACCGGCCACATGAAATCTAAAGGGGATCACAAAAAACTTCGATATATAGGTAATTCGATATATAAAATAACGGAAAAAAGTTTATACAAAAACGTTCCAGGGCATTTTACTGCAGTTCGTTATACGCAATAAATCGTTATATGTTGGTTCGATATATCCGGATTCGAGTGTATATGAGAATGCCCTATGACGACGTATGACTACCGAGATTTACGATTATCGCTATATATGAGCGACTGCAAAAAATGCTTACGCACTATCTGACAAGTCCCACTATAGGAGTTCATGCGGTAATTTTTTTTTTTTTTTTCTAGAGGTGGGCTTTTATTCGGGTCACCAACGCGCTGAGACACCGCATACAGCGGGGTTCCGCGCATCCTAGTGACGTCACTGGCTCGACCTTCCTCCTCATTGTTTCTGTTGCCGGCGAAGAGAAATTTTAAAGAAGCGCATCAAGGGCTCACTCAGCTCGACGCACGCTCGTGCGTGAGGAAGCCACTGTTAACATCGTCGAGCGACCGCATTACGCGCGCAAGAACAAACGGTGCAGCGGCACGCGCGACCTTGAAGGTGCGCCGCGACATCATATACTGCTCTTGTAATCAGAGGAGGCGGGCGCGAGTGAGGCAGTCTGGAGACTTCCGTCAGAGACGCGCATACACTGTTTCTCTCGCTTCCTGTTCTCTCTCCCGCGGAAACAGCCTATCCGCTATAAGAATGCGCAACACCGTATGGAGCGACAGGAAGCAGCGACAGAGTGAAAGACCCGTATCAGCAGCAAAAGTATTTGAAATGAATAAAAGGCGCTCTGCGCCAATATGAAAGGAAATGCTTAATCTGTGTCAAAACCGCGATTCTAGCATACGTGCAAGTCGGGACCTCATTCACTGCTATTTTCAATCTATTGAGATATCACTAAATAGATTCACATCCATCACTGGTGCACAAAAAGCTATTCGTGCACTACAGTGCAGTTCTTGAAGTGCGCTGGTATAATGAGCGACCGTTTATGTATAGTCCTGTGCATCCTCCGGTTTCCAGGCAGTGTTCGCTCTCGGACTCTCTCTGATTTCCTTTTTCTATTCCCCCCCCCTTTTTTTTCATTACCCGATGTGTAGGGTAGCAAACCAGACGGTCGTCCAGTTGACTTCCCCGCATTTCCCCTTCTTGCTTTCTCTCTTGCAGAAGTAGCGACGCGAGCAGCCTTAATCTCACGCACTTTCCGTGGGAGCGGTTTACCTCTGCTGCTTCCATAATCACTATGGTGACCTGACTTGGGCGCTTATAGCTACAGGAAAGGCGCACCTTTTACACATGCAATGGAACGTCTTTTCATTCCATATCCTTCGTTATCGGCTCAGGCTCACGGTACCCTGGACTAGGGACGCCGCCCGCCTCGGATGATTCCACCGTCGGCTCATTTCTATAAAGCTTATTCCTTCTTCCTTCGTCACGCGTGTTCGCCAATTCGTCCATCTTTTACGCAATACTATACTCCGGTGACCAGCGCGCTCGAAAACTTTACCCTGAAATTCCGGTAATCCTAACCTAAATACGTGTCGTCGCACTGACGCAGCGGCGCGAAATTCAAAATGGGGAAGTTAGGCCTTCATTTTCTTCTGCAGTAATCAGCCTTCTTTCGCGAAATAAATGAAAATAGTGTTTTGAAAGAAGGCATTATGTAAACTGATGTAGTGTTGATGCTTAGTAATCCTTTATGTATAAACAACATTGCACTTCAGCTAGCTACATACGTAATCGTAGCTTTTTTTTTTTTATTAAACGTCGTCAGAAAACATGTACACGATAAAATTTGATCTCATCATTCACACGTACGAGCGCAAGTTCATTTTGTAGAAATTCAACGAACTGAAAATTGTAATGACACAAGAATATTTTACAAACACGTAGGAAAACTTGGCAAATCTAACATTACCAGCTGTGGGAAAGCTGACGCAGAGTGTAGCAGCACTTGTTCGTAGAGCCACTATCAGCGCCCCCTTCCCTGCCAATCCCGCTGTACTTGTCACACTGTGTTATCTCTCCGTAGACGTCGAACGCGATTAGCATCAACGCTGGTAAGCGTCCACATGCGCGCCGCATTTATCCGTCGTCCGCGTCCCAAAATGCGAGAAAGAAGCCGTGCCTACAGAGCTGGCGGACTAAAAGCTTAAGATGCGTGGTTCCAACTATATTTCTTTCTGATTTCTTATAAATGCACTCGTACGCCGCCAGCTGCCCTAGTCCTGAGTGCAAAGCAAGAAAGAAAGAAAGAAAGAAAGAAAACAAGGAAGCCTGCCCTGCCCGCATGCACTCATCGTGACACACTGCCGCTGGTCACCGTATATCCTGTTTCCCGTCCAAAAAGCTCTGTGCACGCACAAAACACTCACCCTTCCGTGGGCTTAGCCCTAACTTTTTTTGTTTCTTTCATTTTCCGCTTTCCTCGTCTCTTTTACGACGCGGCACCCAACTCGGCCCTTGTGCCTCCGCTTTTCCTCCGCTCTGCGACGCCTCTCCGTTTTAACTGCCCCGACCTTCGCCTTGACACCCGACCTCCGTTTATCTTCCGTTTACATTCAGCAGCCGCACCAATACCGCGTGGCGCGAAGCAAAAGGCGCCAAGCGTAGGAAGACGGTGGCCCACTGACTCCCCCGATAAGGTCTTCCCGCCCTAAAGGCCAAGGACGGCGTCATTGTTCAGTAAGGTCTCCTCGCGGCGAAACCGGGACCGTATAAGACAAAAAAATACTGCCTGAACAAAGGCGATGGCATTCCCAGCGAAGTAACGGGGTATAGATACGCCCGCCGTGCTCATAGCAAACCGTGACGTGGCTAACTGCGTCAAGCCGAATATAGCGGATCGGACACGGGAGCGTTGACCTCTTCCACGTCTCTTGGTCCCAAGGCAGACGCGCAAGGATGCGGGAAAGCAGGCAGCGGGCGGCGTAGCCACAACAATGGTTGAATTAGTCCGCGTCTTTTCCAGGGCCTGGCTGGAGGCCGTTTTTGTATCGAATTTCGTAAATGACGTGACGGTGTGTGTGCATCTGTTGGGGGCGGGGGGGGGGGGGGAATTCCTCGTGCCCTTTTGACCTACTCTCTCGCATTGTCTCTCTCGTTTACTTTGGGTCTATAGTGTGTATCGCAGAAAAATAAAAAAAGAACCACAGACTTTTCTCAGAAAGTCTATAAATATTTTGATGTCAGCCGGGGCATAATCGATTACACTGTGTTAAAGATTTCAACAATTCTTAATCGCTCTGCCCATCGGCACCGTGCAGCTTGGCTGCCTCCCCTCCCGGGAAATGAAGGTCATTGAACGACCGTGGTCCCCTTTCATCGGGGAAACCGGCCTCGCACTACCCCTTTGCGAGACAAGGCGACATCGCGACGAAGAACTGCGAAGTGTCCTGCACAAATTTCAGTATCAGTGAGCGCGGTAGATAGTAGAGGCTGCAAGAATTTATGGGGGGCGCCGCCTCAGTGTGGCGTCCATTGACATTCTTCAAAAGGAACTATAGCGTTCCTGAATCATAACCCAGCACATGCATGCCGTGCCCTAGTGCGGTGGTTGGCATGCTGTGTTGGTAAACCTTCCGCCAATGTGTCTGTATTATTTTTCCTTACTTCCTCCTTTCTCCCTACTCGCTCCCTTCCCCCCCCCCCCCCCCCCCTTGTAATCGTACCCTCTTAAAATAGAGTTCATTTGGAAGTTAGCGCTTGTCTGTTTCCGCCCTGTCGTCACTGTTTTCTCCTTCGTGCTTCAAGTTTATCATAGCTAAGGAATACCAACCAGCCCGCCCTCGAGTTTTGGGTAAAAACACGTTCAACAAAATATACTCGTATTCCTAAAAAAAACAAAAACAAAAAAAAACAACAACAACATGGATCGTTAGTTGTACTAATCGAAAAGTTTGCTATCTTACCCTTAGCGAACGCAGGTAGAAGCGGCGGTCTTTGTTGGCGAGTTTGCTCATAACCGCAGAAGACATATATCAAGTTCGGCTGCCAACTTTGACAATGAAGAAACAGCGCGAAGAAAAGACGCGACGGCCGCAACGGGGACAAACCAAACCACAAGTACTGCCGTCTTTGTATTCCCTTCAATCACAGCGCTTTCTTATGGCTGCCGCAATCTTCCTCAGTGACGTACTAGTACGTGCATGCATCAACAATAGCGTCGGCCTGCGCCGGCCAGTTCTGAGCTAGAACTTCACCCTTCGCCAGCAAGCCGCGTATTGTACAGTGGGCGTCAGTCACGAAGAGCGTCTTTCACGCTCCTTTTCTCGGTACAGTTTGGGCTGGTTCTCGCGCTTTGAGCTGTGGGACATTTTTGGTCCGTGAAGGGGCTTTGCATGCAACGAACGTGCTTCTAGTAGAATTCCAACATGCGCTTTGGATCTGCGTATTTCGAAGACAAGCTCTTCCTCGGCGACTTCACAGGGGTTTGGCGTGCGTGGCCTCTCGGTCAAAACCCTTTCGCGCATCCAGGGAGCTTTAGCGAGTCGCGAAACGTATCAGAATGTAGGTCTCAGCGAGACGAGAAGCGATATTTAGTCGCAGAGTAGGTAGAATTCACGGTACGAGCGTAATTAGCAACAAGATCGTCGAAAGTTAACCACGTTGCACGGTACATAGACTAGAACGGCGTGTCAACCAAAGTCGAAGTGAAATAATACGTCGAAGTACATAAGGGTAAAAAAGCGAATAAAAAATACAAATAAAAAACTCGACATGAATAAAAGAAACAGAGAGTGCGGGAAAAAATTGTCTGACAATGGAACGAAGAAAATAACGCTAAAATGTAATGCAATTATGCAACATTGCATCATCGTTAATGTCCCATTGTCACTGCATATAAATACATATACCATGTATACTTCGACCCTGTCTTCTTTCACGTCGACTTTGGTTTACACGCCGTTATTATTTTTTTAATCATAGTGTATACAGTGTTTTCTTTTTTTTTTTTTTGGATGGTCCAAATTTTTTATAAATTGCCTATGCCATATAGCACAATTCTAATCTGTGATCTAAATTATTCGATGAGGCGGCCATTACTTCTACGTGAAATCAAAATACCTAATTAAATATAAACCCTAACTCACTTTCTATTTAATTATGTTACGGAACGTATTTAAATGTATACGAGCACAGCCGGTGAGTCTGCAAGGCGTATCCGCTTTGGAAGAATTCACCGGACTGCACCGGTTTCGAGATATGAATTTTCAAAGTGTCCGACGAAATGCATCGGTGTTCCAGTTATTTCTGTGCTTGAATGCACGAAACAACGTTGTCTTAGAAGTGACTGGAACGCCAATGCAGAACGCTGCGTTTGCTTCGCCACCGAGACGATTGAGCGTAGCGTTGACGGTGCGCGTTCGCTTCGTCGTTTTTGCAGCCAAACGCACACAGCGTCTCTGGTCCTTCGCGCATGCGCCGTCAGCGGGGCAGCACGATAATGACGGCGTGATAGCGCCTCGTGTGTCCGTGTAATTGTTACCGCAATAAAAAAAAAAAAAAAAAAAGGAGCGAACGCGGAAGGCGAGTATCCAGTGATGGGAATAATAACGCAGACAAGGAAGGAACGAGAATGCAGCAGGCGCTGGAATTCATGCTTTAAGATATCCTTGGAGGAAAGAAGGTACAATCCTGGAAACAATACACTCCATGTCTGCATCTTGCACAGGCTTTTGTCAAAAGTAACGAGACCCCTATAAGAGAGAGTACAGGTTGCCTCGTGTTAAACTAGGGAATTCCTGGTAGAAAGGCACTGGTACTTCTGGTGAGCTTCCGACAAATACGGAGGCTTGACTCGGCGTCTCCGATTTCCGCTGCGATCACGCGCGCGCCAAGTAGCTGAATTTCATTCAGTGCAAAAGGCTGTACGCGGCTTGTTTGACCACTCAACAGTGATCTTAGCGCTTATAGCTCTTTACATTCGATAAGATGGTCTAGTGTTAAAGCCTTTGTTTTGGTAGGCGTGTGCCTAAAGAATTAAACGGGAGACAAAATGAAGCAACGTAACCTACCAAAGACGGCTGCGATGGCAATCAACGGACATCGAAGCTTGAGCGCATACGTGTAGGTGCGTTGAGTCATACAATTACATAGTCGTATAGTGCGAACAATTTACGGAACGCGTAATGCTAGGTCGAACACTTTATCAACGCTCGAGCGCTGATTATAGAACTCGCCAAACCACAGCGACCTGAAGGCTGACATCACTCTTCATGTATACCTAACCCGTATACCTACCTGGTTAACCAGCCTGCCTGTATATTAACCAGTACTTCCGCCCTCACCCACGCATCTCTCCTCTTTTCCTGCCAAGCAGTATAGGACAGATGAAACGTGTAAACTATAAATTATATTCTCTCGGATACTAATTCGGTGGCCGCTCGCAAGTGTGACGCTATATTAGAGCGTACTACCTATATACTGC
This sequence comes from Dermacentor silvarum, assembly GCF_013339745.2. Taxonomy (NCBI): domain Eukaryota; kingdom Metazoa; phylum Arthropoda; class Arachnida; order Ixodida; family Ixodidae; genus Dermacentor; species Dermacentor silvarum. The sequence goes on from NC_051161.1 coordinate 89,362,883, forward strand.
AGCTACAATCGAACTCCCCAGTGCTACAGATCAGGAAGCGATGTGACGGTAGTGTGAAGGGGCTCATTATTTGCCCGGCTGAGGCGGCTGCGAAGCCATCGCGCGGCGGTGGACAGAAGCCAAGAACAGAGCGGGATGTACTACGCGGGCCATTGTTGACGGCGGCAGGAAATGCGATGGGTCGCGGCATTCGAGGAACACGGCGTGGCCGGAGGTGGCAAGCCGGCACCGAAGAGAAGGTACTAGAACGTGCTTGCCAAAGGGCTACACGGTGGGTATTGACCTCGCCGGCATGCGCTACACTGACCCCGATCCTGTGCCTCGCGGTCAGCCTGGGATTGCGCATGCCACCACCATGCAGGTGACGTCGAAGGGAAGCGTTTATTACAGCGTATACATGGGCAGCGCGTGGGAATTGCGCAGAAACCATATCTGGAAGATATTTCGTTGGCGTTTCGCAGTATTCTTCCAGGGGTCAATTGAGAGCGTAGTTACCGTGCCTGTCCGAGACCTTGGGCTTCCAAGGTAAAACCGGAAATGGTAATGGAGTGATTAAAGGCACGGAACGTGCGAAATACAAAGGCATTACTGTTTAGGGCTGTAAATTTCTTAGCGGTAGCACGGGTCCCGAGGGACGGTAATAAACGTAGCAGAAAGGTAAAACTAAACGATGTTGGTGGCATCCGCCACCACTCCGATTAAGAGGGAATGCTTTTTAAGTTGCGACATCCATCTATCAATGGTCTTACCATTGCAAAAAATACACGCCATAGTAGAGGGACTTCGCGTTAACTTCGACAATCCAGGGTTTCGTGACGTGCAGGGCCAGAACACGTTAAACTAAACCTCTTAGTACTCCACCCCCAATCGGTATAGGTGAGCGGGAATCGCAGCCTCGATCCACTGCGGAATGCTGACACCCACAGTGTCACCGCAGCGAGGTATCGACCTCTTTATGCGCACATAGACGAAGTGCGAGAATGAACATTACGTTAATTGCGAGGTTCAGCACATGCGCACTCTCGAAAGGCATGATTATGGCAGCTTCGTCAGTATGTCGTAGGCGTTGCTGGCGCGCTTAGACGAGCAACAATTGACCGCACGCAATGTGATAGGTCAGTGTTGCTGATGGTTGCTTGAAGCCTAAGCACACCGTTAAGTACAAGCATCATGGCGCTCGCAGTAACTCTCCGCGTATGAGCTGTGGTGAGATCGGTCTGTTCATCTGGAAAACAAGACAGTTACGTGAAAGAACAACCCAAGCACACAGCTCAGAAACGTCTTGTATGTAACATTTATTCGTCTCACCATGATCCACCAGACATTTGTTGCTTTGTGGCATTTTCCACGCATTCGTACACACGCACACAAAAAATGCTTGTTTTTTTTATCTTACAGACGACGTCGCACAGTACAAAAATAAAGCATTTAAACAACGCCCTGGCAGTACAGAATCATCGCATATGATTTTTTTTTCTCGCAACTAGCAAGTGCACGACCGTACAAAAATAATAAAAGAAGTTTGGCAAGGCACTTCCCCGGGTAACCAGAGAGCGAGACAGAACTAGCTGACATTATGTACGCTAGTTTAAACATGTACAAAAAAAAAAAAAAAAAAAAAAAAACTGATAAATGCAAGAAACGCACACCTGCTCCAATAACACTTCATGGTTCGAAAAAAAAGAAAACAGAACAAACTCTGCAGGACAAAATGGGAATACTTGCAAACACAGTCTCTGTGCAACGTTAAATAAGAGACCAAGCCGCAAGGAATGCACAAGAAAATCTGGAAGACTTGGGATCTTGTTGTTACCTCTAAGGCACTGAGTAACAAAAAGAAAAAAATTAAAATATTGCTTCTCTTCATCGCGACGAGTATAGATTGCAACATTTACGCCAAAAAGAGAGCCAAAGGAGAAAAAAAAATCAGGACGCTTGTACGTCAAGCAGCGATCGTAACGACGACGCAGAGATTCTTCATGACAGAATTGCAAAAAAAAAAAAAAAAAAAAAAAAAAAGGAAAAAGAAACCGCAAACAGCGTACAACTGAAGCAAAATGCGTTTTTTTTTTTTTTTCCTAGTGTTCATTCAATTGTATATGAATTTGTTCCTAGGCTCACAGCTACCATGACAGCGATTACACATAAAGACAACTCACATATAAAAACAACAGTGGCAGCATAGGCAACTCTGATATTGCTCCCTCCATCATAATCTTGGCACTTGCAATGCCTTGCCTGAAGGCACGCTGTAAAGGCAGCTCAAGTCAAAAGTAGTAGCTCGGCTAGATTACTGGCTCCAGGCGGCTAACGCCATTTTGGTTTGTCTCCCTCAAAGTAGCGATTGCATGCCGACAGATAACTCGAGCTGCCGGGTTCACGAGGGACAAAAAAGTAAAGAGGAATGAAGAGACGCACGGACTTGCCGGTGTCAAGGTCGGCTACAAATCATCGTGCCCGAAAACCCAAAACCGCGGCTTCGGTCGGTCGTCGGTGTTCGAGAAACGCACACTAGCGAGAGACAGCGTCTACGCGTTGTCGATGCTCTTGTGGTCGAGGCGTCGCACGTAGTCGTTGATGAGATCTCGGAAGTTGACGGGATCCATGTTCTTGCACAGCAGGTCCAGGACGAGCCAGTCACCGAGCTTGCAGCGGTCGCAGACGCGCTCCACATAGTCCTTGTTGGCGAGCTTTGCGCGACGCCGCAGGACAATGAAGCGGATGCGGGGGAGGAAGATGACGAACGCCCGGTAAATGAGCACCACGCCAGACAAGCAGGCGAGGACGATGAACCAGAACCAGAGGAAGACGTAGATCTTCTCGTTGATGATGTTGATGGGCAGGATGCACATGGCATCGTGCTTCTGCACATCGCCCGAGGAACCGTACATGTGGAAGGTGCACTTGGTTAGCCTGGGGAACACCCTGATCATGGGGTCGTATCGCACGGACCAGTCCCACTCGGTGAACTGCAGCACCTTGGAACCGTAGCTGGAGAACTCGCCCCCGAGGAACATGTCCATGAGGAACATCTGGCCGACGACGTTGACGAAGTTGAACACCTCGGCCACCACGTATCCGTAGAAGAAAATGTTGTGGTTGTTCAGATTGATGGCCAGGTACTCGACGAGCAGTTTGCGACTGTTTTCTTTGGCTTCCTCGGGGAGGATCGGATTGTTAAGGCCCAGGATAAGGTTCTTGATGCGGCCGCCTTCGACAGCCTTCCAGAAGTAGCGAGGCACGTAGAACAGCACGGCCTGCAGGAAGAGCACGAAGCAGACCCACTGGTAGTAGGCATGGTAGACGCGCTTCTCGCCCGGCGTGTACTTGTCCACGCCGGGGTAAGGCACTTGGACGCCCACTTTCTTGTGCCAGGCATCCGTGAGCGAAAAGGTGGTGTGTATCCAGCAGAAGGTGTCAAGCAGGTTCGGCGGCACCGCGTCCTTACTGATGCAATCGATGGGGTCGCCGATGTACTGCCTGCCCGTCACCAGGATGCTGAAGGCGATGAGAATGCACACGGTCGCCTTGTAGTGCAGCCGAAACACGTTGTTGTCGATGACTGTGAAGTCAGTCTTGAAGAAGCCCTTCAGGTTCCCGAAGAGCTGATCCATGGCTGCCGCTTCGCCGCACCTCCGGCTGCCACGCACTCACGAGAAAAAAGAAAAGCAGCGGCGACGGCCGGCGCACCACTTGCGCAGCGTTCACGATCGTCTCGCACTACTGACACTTGTTGCCGGAGCGCAGCGGCCCCTTCGACTGTGGCTGGCGGGAAAAAGAGAGCGCCAGGAAAGAAGCATCGCGCAGACAGCGGAACTGGCGTAACGAGTTCCTTCTCCCGGGCGCCAACTTTGGACCAATCACGACTCTCGGCGAGACGCGGCCATCCTGCTGCGGGGGCCCACTCACGACGTCACACGTTAACTCCCCCCCTACGCTCTTCGTGAAGTCTCGTGTATCAACCACCCACCCCCTCTCTCTCCATTTTGGACGGTGAATACGACGAAGGTGCACCCTTTCCCTTTACTGGTTTCCCCTTGCAGGCCGCCGCGTGCCCGCCGTTGCCTCTGTAGCCGTCGACGATTTCTTGAAAAACCAGTCGAGTCGCTTCGCCTCCACCGCGGCTACGCGCGCCTTTCGGCGAGCAAAACCAGGCGGGCGCGTGTCTGGAGATAGCGAAGTTGCTGGCAGGAAAGGCTGCGCGCTATCGCGTTTGGGGAGAGAAAAAAAGAAACTCGAGTCACGTGGCCAGCCCATCATGGTGGAGGCTTTTCGCGCCCTTGCAGAAGTTTGCAGCGGAAGCTGAACACTTTCCGACCGAATGACATAGACAGTCACCAACCGTGAATAATTGATTCCCCGAAAAAGACTGGCCGATGGCCCAAGATGGCGCGAAAAGGGGCGCGTTTCGCGAATGTGAAACAACGGAAAGTATGTACGCGTTTTTTGCTGGCTCGCGAGTCGCCGTCGTCCCACGCGATACCAGCGAGGCAGCGCGCCTTTCCCACGCACATCGGTGATGTGCGGATGCTTAGTCACGGGGGCGTGCGTGCTTGTATGCGAGAACCGCCCGATGGTGACGGGACGATAATCATTTCGCTCATACGGGCCAGTGGCTATCGGCGTACGCACGCCGCCGAGTACTTATTAGCACTGATGCGCGGTGGTGCAGTCCCCCGGTTAGATAATGCCGAACTAGGCAAACTGCATGTTACTCACTTTTTAATACGTTTATAATTCTTTGGGAACTAACCGAGATTTCATGTGACTTGTCTAAACGTTCTCTTGGTGCGATCACGAAGATGGTACAGTCTGAGGCCTGATTCACACAGCCGTCATCCGTGCCTTCACGGCTCCGACGTCCATCAGAAGAAAGTGTTTCCTCGCCGATTCGCCAACACATCGAATAAGCAAGAACGATGAGACAATCGGTACGACGTAATTTTAAACTTCTAACGCCCATTTACATGTATACATGTCGGGCGTTGCTTAAGGGTTCTTCTCTCGGATACAACTATTAAAACACTGTACACCTCCTTAGTGCTCGATCACGCCGCGCAACTATAACTGCTGGTCATCAATCTTTTCGGCCTGTCTCTAACATTGCGCCCGCGGTACTTTGCTGCCAGGATCTCCATCCGTTACCAAAGTTGCGAATATTCGCAATTTTCGTATAAAGAATCGAATAGGGTCCTCTTCGATTCGGTCTTCGAATCGCTATTCATAAATGCGCATATTTTTCGAATACCTTTAGAATATTTCAAAACCCGCCGCAATGGCTCAGTTGGCTAAGGCGTTGCGCTGCTGAGCACGAGGTCGCGGGATCGAATCCCGGCCACGGCGGCCGCATTTCGATGCAGGCGAAATGCAAAAACGCCCGTGTGCTTGCGTTGTAGTGCACGTTAAAGAACTCCAGGTGGTCAAAATTAATCAGGATCCCTCCACTACGGCGTGCCTCATAATCAGAACTGGTTTTGGCACGTGAAACCCCAGAAAGAAGAATATTTCAAAACGTCAACTGCGACCAATTAAACATGAAATTGGAATGGTACTGTAAATTTTCACCCCCGCGGGGCATAGTATATAGACATAAAAAAAAATGACAACTTGTGTAGAGGAGCAGGCTACGTCGCTTATGTAGGCATACTTTACAGGTATATACGGCGATCATTCACACTAACTTAAAAGAGTACTGTGCATGTGAAGAAACTACTTGTTTGCTCCTATATGCTCCATTTGTACTTTTAATAAGCAACGCACGCTTCATAACGTAGTATTGCAAGACAAAAACATCGTTTTATATTAATTGTGACAACGGCCATTCATTGTTCGAAAGCTATTCGATTCGCTTCTGGCATTATTCGTTTCGGTCTCAAAGACCACCAGACATTGGTGATGTGTGGAAAACGCTCTCTCCCGATGGACGAGACGGGGCGGATGATCGACGGCCATGTGACTCAGGCCTAACACAGCGGTAATAAAAGTGCACGGTATTACCGTGTGGTACTACACGGTAGTAAGGGGCGCGTAATCGCATTGTTTACTCGGGACAGCTATATATTGTTTTGAGACGCCGTCGTTGAGTCGCTGCAAGAGGGGTTCCGAACTGGTCCTTGAGAAAGTCACGCTCGAAGTACCCTTTGACTCCTGCTTACGGGTAAGGCACGGTGGTAAGCGGAGCCCCACCCATAACGCATATATATTGTGCAACATTGCTCCACATATTGACCCCCTCCAAAAGAATGCTAAACGCATTCTTCGTTAGCATCCGGGATTGGTTCTTCTTAACTTTTTGGAATAAGTACATACCTTATAACGGCTTCGTTTTGTCTCCCAACAATAAGTATCAACATTGCATTTTTCTCTTGTTTTTAATGTTCTGCGCTTATACTGTACTCCCTCAACAAGGACGCTACGGCACGTGGCATGTAACGGATGGAGCCCCTGGTAGCAAGTACCGCGGGCGCAATGCTAGAGAAAGTAAAATATTAATGAGATGCAGTTGTAGTTGTGCGGCGTAATTGCGCACTAAGTAGGTGTACGGTGTTTAACAGTGTTGCATCCGAGACGACAACCCCTAAACAATGACCGACATGTATATATATATATATATATATATATATATATATATATATATATATATAGGCGTGAAAAGTGTTATATATAACGTCGTACCCTGCAGAGATGTCTCATCGTTCTCGCTTATTCGATGTGTTTGCGCGTAGCATACTCAGAAACAATCGAGAACACGACGTGCCTGTGTGTGTGCGTGTGTGTGATCACGTTCAAAAAAACACATAAAAGGCACATTGCGTGCATTTGCGGGTTTCTTTCACGCTCGCAAAAAACACTTTTATGTAGCACGTATTGAGCAGCCAGTCAGAAAACTTACTGGGAATGATGGGTTCTGCGACCCCAACAGATGGGCCCTCAGTCGGTGCTGAAGCAACGGAAAGCGGGAGTTTCTCATGCTGCTCTACAATTTTCTCATTGACACTTTTAATCTAGTTACTATAGTTGAGAAGCTGATTAATCAATTAAGACTAATTATGTAATTAGGCGCAAGGCAAAATTTAACCTGAGCATCTCGAAGCGACGGCAAACAACATTACCTTGGTTCTGTCCAGCTACGTAGCATTTGCATATGTTTAAGGTTTGGCCCAACTTAAGTGAAACACCCCGTATATAGCTCCGGCGCGTTTTTAAAAACATCGAGCGGAGGAAGACCGCCGCTCGTCCCAGTCAGCGCCTAAAGAAAGATCACATATAGATTTCTCTTGGCGTCTACTGTCCGTTCCGCTCAAACCAACTGTATGCACCACGGTGTGGTATGCACACAGCTCCGCGGCAGGAAGGCTATAATGTATGCGTGCGCAACGCTTGTGGCAGCAGCAGAAGCCAGAACACGTCTCCCTGGCTGCGGCAGAGCCGATTGAGCGGAAGTTGACGGTGCGTCCATTTCGTTTCGTCGTTTTTGAAGCCAAATTCACTGCGAATCTCTGGAGGCCTTCTGAACCTCCGCACGCGAGCTGCGCATGAGCTGTCGACAGCAGGACAGCACGACGCCGCGAATACGCCTCGAGCGTCCCGGTATAATTGCCAAAAAAAAAAGCATGCACAAAAGCGTAGTGGCTTTGATAAGCTCACTAAAAAGGAAAAAAATGTGGTTGATCCCTCTTATATAGGAATCGGTATAGAACACGAAAGTGAAACGTGTCTTCACAGAAGTAGTGTAATGTTTATTGCACATTGATATATAATGTCTATTGGTGTTTTGTGGCTAAAGCGCCCTTAGGCGTTGATGCACCCACGCTGACGCCTGGTGGCACGTCTCCTCCATCACGACTACCAACGTCGATGACCATGAGCAACCGTCGTGCATATGGAAGCTGCACTACGCTGCACACGCTAGCACAACGCGAAAGACGAAGCACGTAACTGACACACTAATACAACGCGCAAGACAAAGCACGTAACTGAATCGTCACCGAGTCAAATCAGCGCGTACAGCGCGTCGTAATTGCAGCCTCCGCGATCAACTTCAGAAACATTTTCAGAGCTAATTGCGGAGGCCACGCTCCGCTGTGCTGAGTACGGTGAACGCCACCTGGCGTCGGTAGTGCTTCTTGATGCCAGCGTCCCTTCGAATGCTGGCATCGAGGCGTCGTAGTGCTGAGACCACCGAAGCGTTCACTGTCGGTGCGCGTTAGTGTCATAATGCAGTACTTCTCTTTTCTGCTCGTAGGCGGCGGCACCGCCCCGAGCAAGAGCGCGGGTACACGGAGGAGTGTTAGATATATAAGGCGCGTCTGTGTAGCTCTCTGCAAATGCGTTTGTGGCGCAATGGGTTAAACGCTCGGCGATCTATCGTCGCGGACCGAGAGGTCGTGGGTTCGATTTCCAAATTTTGCATGTTTGTGGAACTTTTTCTTCTGGTTTCTTTCTTTGTATTATGTTCGTGTACATTGTAAGCTGACGTATTTCCGTGACGGAAATACGTCAGTGAAGTCTTGGTGGACCCCGGCATAAAACACTTTCGTGTTAAAAAGTAAAAAAAAAAAGAGCAACTGCCGTTGCAGTGGCTTAGCTCGGCTATGCCAGGATATACGTAGCGTTAGCAAAGGTTCAGCTGATTATTCTTAGCTTTCCTGGTTGTCTCCTACGCTCAACCGCTAATTGCCAGGCAACTACTTCGGGATCCGATGAGTCAAGCTTCTCCGTTCTTCTGCGCTGTTGAGCAGCATTTGCGCTCTCCTTCTCCATGGCTATACCACACTGGCAAACGCCAGTTAGAAGCGCAGCGGCTCCAGCGCAGTGTCAGACGGCGACTGCACAGCGAGCGCGCGCCGGCGCCAGTGCGTCTACCACGGCTACGACGTCACTCCTCTGGAATGCGCAGACCGGCGGCGGTGAGTCGCGCGCGGCGGCGACGGAGTGCGCGAGAGGTGCCGGCTCCGGTGGCTCCGGTGCGCAAGCCGTGTGACATCACTGATCCTTGCGCATGCGCAGCACGGCTCTTGATGTGCCGCGCGAAACGGGCTTGGTTAGGCCAGTCAATGCCTCCTTCAGTGTAGCTAACGCTACAAAAAAAGAAAATGTGCCTAGCTTGCACTAATGGTGCAAGGCTGGAGTAAACAGCGGAGCTAGTGATCGACCTAGCTTCTTTCACGTTTTACTAGGCTTGCCTAAGTTTTGCTAGGAAATGCTAAGTGCTGCTAGGCACGGTATTCCGAATCGGCTCGCCGCCGACGCGCAGATTCTCGCTTGGACGCGCGGCGCGTCCAAGCGAGTGGCTTCTTCTTCGGGTGTCCGGATCTTTGGCCGTCCCATGTCAAGGCTATCTGTACTTGCCACATAGTCAACGAGAGTTCTGCCGCCTTCGCGGCGGCTCCGAGCTTTATCTCCCCGGTGACGTCACGCCAAGTTGCGCCTTCACACTTGCCGGTGCGTGGCTGGTCGAAACCTGCCAAGCCGCCGCTAGAGGCACCGGCTGCAGTCGCGGACACCGCACGCGTTCGGCGCGAACGCGGCGGAAACGCGGACGGCGTCGGCAGCATCTCTGCGCGTTGCCGTCCCTGCTGCTACAATTTCTTTCTCTCTCTCGCTTTCATTTTCTCTTTCTCTCTCCCGAGCATAGCGCGCGCCGCGCAAACGCTAGGTGGCGTTGGCCTCGCGCAGGCTCTCCTTCCCTCTCCTTACCGAGCCATGTCGAGGTGGTTTACCGACCCACTCGTCGAGGTGGTTGCTAGACAAGCGCGGTGACGTCATCTCCAGGCGCAGTTTTTGTTCGCACGACGCGGTCTAACCAAAAGCTTAAACAGCTCCGCTGTTAAAAAATTGACAACTAGTTTAGCATACGCCAAAAAGGATGAAGGCGAAAGCCCACGCACTCCCGAGATTTTCGTTAAATTACTTGAGATTCTCATTCGAACGCGTTGTTACTTCATATTACTTGTTTGAAGCCAATCAAGAGAACAGGCTGGCTTCAGGAAGGGATATTCTACGAGTTATCATATCCATGTCATTAATCTGGTAATGCTGACGCTGCGCCGTGCTCCCTATTGGGCAGCAGAAATAAGCGTCACTTTCTTCTTCAATAAAATCACTACTACTACTGGTAATGGAGAAATCTGCGGAGTACAATCAACCTTTCTATATGGCTATATGGAAGAGAGAAAGCCGCTCTGCTTTCTCTCTTCCCTATTCTTTCCTATTCTTCACTATTCTTTCTCTCTTCCCCTTCCCCTTCCCCAGTGCAGGGTAGCAAACCAGAATCTTTTCGGGTTAACCTCCCTGCCTTTCCCACCACGTTTCTCTCTCTATATATATATGGCTTTCATAGATTATGAAAAAAAAAACATTTGATTCAGTAGAGATACTAGCAGTCATAGAGGCATTGCGTAATGAAGGAGTACAGGAGGCATACTTGAACATCTTAGCAAACATCTACAATGATTCCACAGCTATCTTGGTTCTCCACAAGAAAAGTAGAAAGATACCTATCAAGAAAGGGGTCAGGCAAGGAGACACAATCTCTCCAATGCTATTCACTGCATGCTTAGAAGTGTTCAAACTCTTAGACTGGGAAGGCTTAGGAGTGAGCCACTGCTCTTGCGCGTCTGGTCATATGGCGGCCGCTGACTACTCTTATCTATAGTTTTTCGCGCGGTGCGGTTGGGACTGGCGTCAGGGCCGAGGACCCCCTTAGCGGCCTCGTGACGCGAAACATGCGCCTCCACTGATGTTGACACTGCCTTTGACGGACGACGGCGGAGCGCGCGGTTTATATCAAGCCCGGTCGCGTCGCGAGGAGGACAACGACAGAAACGATAGTGTCAGCGCAAAGTGTGAACACAATATGCGACGTGTGGTGGATGTGGTCGCGTAGAGATAGCTATGTAACAACCATGGATTGTACGCATTTGCAGTTACGCTGCAATTAGGTTAAGGTGGTATATATAGTTACTTTGACCGAATAATAAGGACTCTGTATACAGAGCAAATTACTGTACGCTAAAAGGAGTGACGATAGTGATAATTACTCGCCAGGAAACAGAGAAATTACATTTAAATCACTTTCTGATCAGCCTGCATCTTTTTACACGCAAGCATTTCAAGAGTCCCGCAGACTTTCTGGTTAGGCATGTGCTCGAGCAGAGTATTTGACTTGCAGAAATTGCGTAAAATATATTATCTGTATACCGCGACGTTAGGTCTAGGAAGCCGCGACTACCAGTGTATTCTGCCGAGAAATTGCTGCCTAAAAACTAATTTATTGCATCCCGAAACTTCTGACAACGCGTGAACGCAGTTGCGAGCACGTTGCTCATTGATCCGCGAAAAGTCATTTCATTTTGTACTTTCACTAAACAGCTTTAGAATAGCATTACCTTCCTACCGTTTCCGTTACCGGCTTCCACGACTGCGCATGGCCGGAATTTACTGGGTATCGGCCGCTATTGTACGCCAAGTTTACTGGTACAGCTTCCACCGATTACCGTGATTATGCAACGATATGGCAGCGCTCAGGCTGCCCGCTTCGAGCTTAATAGGTGATGTCTAAAACATGGCGCCACCATGACGTGTTTCCCGCTCCGATATCACTTCCGGCGGATGCAGTTTTGCAAAAGCTGCGAGATCTGTTTCGTTGCTGGGGCGTGGATTTGGAAACCATGCACCTATTCGTCCCTCGCTACTTGCTCTCGGTCGTGGCCAAGTGATGTTGGTTGTGGCAGCAAGAAAGAAGGCGTATGAAGCTAGCCGTCGCTTAGTCAATTTTAGACAATTGACAAAGTAAGTGCTATTGCTGTCTGCTCCCTTGGTGTCTCGTTACATAGCGCAGTTTGTTTCCAAGGGCGGCCTGTATGCCGCCTTGCTGAGCATCGAGAGTGGGAAACGGTGTTCACGAGTCCTTTAAACTCAAGGCGCCACTTTGTAGGATCTCTCTGCGACAATCTTCGCATGCAGACCTCCGCCGCACGTGTGGGCTGTGGCACGCGTGCTTGGGCCAGAATCGCAAGTTTAGAGCGCAGTGACGAGCTACAAAACAAGCGATGCCAAGCATCATGCGCGCAGCCGTCGGCGAAGCGCACACTTTTGTGTCGCGAACACTTCCGCTATGGTCCGTGAAGAGGCACGCTGACAATAAGCGCGCCGCTTGCCAACAGCACATTCCATGCGGCTCTGAAGGCCGTCCCGTTGACGCGTCGGTATCCGCTAACACCGTATAATCGTCGTCTTCGCCGCTGGACAGAGAACAACCAGCAGAAGCCGAAGCGGCATTTCTCGTGTATACGTGCTTATAAGTAAACACCGCGTTGTTTTGCGCTTCCTCCTTCGCTTGTGCCTCGTCGCGGCCACTGCTTGCGAATGGCAGTTGATTGTCACAGCGCGAGGTGGTGGCGTTGGCTGGGCAACCCTGGCATCTGCGCAGAGCGCAGCCATCAGCTCACAGCGTAACTGCTGCTTTTCCACCGCCTTGCAGAGCGCAGAAATGGAATATGTATACACAGACCGGTTTATGTGTTGCTTTCTTGCTTGCTTCTTTGATTGATTGAATTATTGACTGATTGATTGACTGACATCTGATCGTGGTTTCGGCACGCGAAACCCCAGTTTCAAGACTGGCTGACTGATAGACCGATAGGCGTGGTTTCGCCTCGAAATGCTATAGACAACTGCTGGGTGGTGAGGAACGGCACACCGGAATGGTTTCCGCTAACTTTTTTTCATGTGGAACTTAAGAAGTGCACAGCTAAACCTTTGAGCGCAGCTGTATTTGCATTCTGCCTCCAGCGTGCGTACACACGAATCGAACTCATCAAAAAAGATAGATAGATAGATAGATAGATAGATAGATAGATAGATAGATAGATAGATAGATAGATAGATAGATAGATAGATAGATAGATAGATAGATAGATAAACAAATGTTCGAAGTGAACAACGCATAACAGGACGGATGAAAGAACCACAAGGGTCATGCGCGCACGTCACTAGTGGTACAAAGGGTAAGGCCCTCTCATCACCTCTTTAGTGCTCCCATTTGCAAAAAAAAAAAAAAAAAAGGCTAATATTTCCTCTTTGGTGTCCCCTTAACGTCCGTGTGCGTGCCGCTAAACAGATTCAACGGCCATCGCTTTCGGGTTAGTTTGGGGGCACAGCCTGCGCAGCTATCTCTGGCGACGCTGGGGCCACACGTGCTTCGTTTCAGATTACTGTGACATCATCACAACGTCCATCGCGTTTGCGCAGCACCGTCGCAACTAACTCGAGTTCCATAGATTTAGAGAACCTCCATTTACTAGACAGCCATTCAGACGTGCTCGGCCGTTACGATTACTATTCGAGCCACATATTGCGCTTCATGTTGTCAGCTCTGCTTCGCTCAAGGATGCTGTGAGCGCAAGTTTGCATAAATGAGCGCAAAAAAGAAAGAAAAGCCTGTCGCTGATTGATTTATCGACTGATGTAGTAGTCCGCAGGCTAGTGAACGTGCGGGCAGTAAAGCAGTTGCGATATGAGCGCGGTGAATGATCGACTTGCATGAAAGGCCACAGCAGCTAAATCAGGCAAGCAAACGCGCTAACTGAGGTTAATGACGAGAAAGGCTCGAACGAAGTTGTTCCCTGCGAAAAAAAAAAGAAAGGAAAAAAAAAGGGGGGGGAGGGGGAAGAAAAAGAGTCTGTGTTTCGATGCGCCCTTCAAGATCTGTTCAACGTAAGCTTTAAACAACTAGCCCGACTTGCCACCTGGTTGTTAAAACCGGTGTCAGATTTTTTCTCGAAGGTGCACTCTTCTTGCCTGAAAACTATCGGAGTTGAATACCTACGTCACGATAAAAAAAAAAAAAAAACCACCAAAATTGAACGGAGTAGGTTCATGCCTGTGGCGTAGCCAGGGATTATTTTCGGGGGGCGGGGGGCGGGACGGACTTGACGGGAGAGGGAAGCAAGGAGGTGGGTGTTGCCGCATGTCGTTTTATACTAGGTATCCCTGGTACACAAAACTTTCGGGAAAGGGGGGGGGGGGGGGACAGGAGTGCCCGTGCCCCGGTGTCTCCCTTCTCATTACTTACCAGTGTACGGAGCGCCCAGCCCAGGCAGCTCATCACAGACACTCACAACGTGGTCTTGGGAGGCGCGGCTTTGCGAGCTAGCACTGGGAAGCCAACTGGCGACCCTGCCATGGACCAGGCCCGGCGAGCCGCCGCGGCCAGTGGTGCTCTACAAGAGGGCTCCACCCGAGATTAACCACATCACTCTTCGTTCAATAAAGTTTATTCATCATCATCATCATCCTGCCTAGGCATCTGCTTGAATCGATAGATGGAATTGAAGGAGTACTGCGAATGTGACCGCCAATATTGTTCTCTGTGAACGGTTCTTTTCACACCGATGAGGAGATTCAGCGTATGCTGAAGATGTACACTTTTTGTCAAAAGCATGTGGGAGTAGCGTTCGTCTTTCCTTTCACCTCGCCTCTCACTGTTATCTTTTATTTCTTGTTTTTGCGCTACTAAGTATCATGTTAAGTAAGCACCAACTCTCCCAAAAAGAAGTTATTCTGAGGTACGTTGGACTGCGCCTGCCAGGCTTATTACAGGCTGTTTAAATGTCTACCGCTCGGAAAATGTCCTGGAATTGCGGTGGGAATGAGAAGATTGTGTGTCATACCGAGGGAAACGAGCATGCTTGTATACCATATACAAGGCAATTTATTTTTAATTTGCCTCTGAAAGTATATTGCAAGAATGACATTTGGCATCGCTCGATGGTGAAACAGCGCGACCAAGCCGTGTGCGGTGACTTAACCGAAAAGGCGCGCGCAAGGAGAGTTATTTTGCTTGTGTACAATATTATATTGCCTGAAATTGTATCTCCCTGGTAATATTTCTTTGAATGAGAGAGTAATTTATTTCGATTTCAGCTTGCGCGTATTGAAAAATTGGCGCTGCCTTGTACAAACGAACGTAGTCACATCGAACGAACGGAGAGGTGCATTGATGCGTAGCCTTCGAGATTGTGATTGCGTCTCGTAATTAGTGTTGGCAGCGTCCGTACACGCTTTTATGAAGAGACTACGCAGATCGAAACCTTCTGTTTAAAAAAGTTTCTGCTCGCTTTCCGGAGAAACCAATGCACGCTTAGACACTTCGAATGGCAGGCTTTCTATTGCGCTACGAAATAGAATGTCATTGAAAAACGTTATAGACAGTCCCTGTAAGGGAGTACCATAAGTATATACCACTGAGGAGTAAAAATAATTCTCGTGCTCATCATCCAGAGGCCTGGAGTGTCAGGAGCGCCACGGGAACTGCACCACACAGGCGAAGGACATATATGATGAATGCGCCGATAGTGTCCTCTATGCTTTTGACAAAACCTGTACGTGATGCCTGCAACACTGCCTTTCTATACGTATACGTTGCTATGAACGTATACGTAACAGGAGCCCCGGTGCGCGTGGCTCTAGCAAATGAAGTATTGTTGGAGCAACATATTGGACTCCAAGAGAGACAGGACGTGGTTGTTAGGGCAGCGGGACGTTGAAGATGACACGCAGAACACATGACAAAACGGCGCAAGTATGGATAACAAGTGAGCTCTTAGAGACTACCTCGAGTATGTATATTGAACCTCCTATTGTAATGTTAATGAGTGTTGGGTGTGTTTTAATTATTGCCTTTCTTTTTCGTGTTTCTACTGTAGCGTCCCACAAGAATTAACCCGATTTCGTCTCAGAGGCCCTTCTCTCACAAATAACGGAAGACACAAATTGCTATCGCGTTATCTTTATCTCATACTGTATAGCCTTTCGCGATACCCTCTTTGTACGACAAGCGTATACTTTGGTCAGTGAGTAGCGCACAAACTCTTTCTTTTGCCTTTTATCTTTCATGCTATCCCGTTCGCGGGACTACTACAGATACACTTAAATTGTCAGCCTCAAGGCAATCTTCCTGGTTCAGCAACCTCGCTACATATCTATACGATATAGCGCCGTTGCTGATCCGTGTGCGTAGAGTACACTGAAAGTGATTTCCTTTCTCTGACACATTTGCCTTCTTAGAATTCATTATCTGTTGGACTTATCCGGCTGTGACTAACGAAAATTGGGCACCCTGGTATCCCTGCTCTTCGTTCATTGCATAGCGATTATCTCGATTCTAGCAGCGTTAATACCTTCAGGCATATCGTATACATACTATACGAGGGCTTATTGGCGAATTTGCCTGCTCCTAAGTTCACGTACTACGCCAGGCCTGCGGCTAAACTGATGTTCTACATCCGCCGCCATAGCCATGAGTGGCGCTGGCTAATACTCCCAAGGTCAGATCTTGTGCACATACATAAATACCCAAAAATGTGGACGGATAACAGCCGTCGCCGTAGCTAAATTGGTGGAGCATCGCAGGCGTAATGCGAAAAAAATTGGTGGGGTTTGGCTTTGGTTAACCATGGAGGATAGCGAAAGCTTCACTAGACCCATTGTCGAGACGTGGCCGAGGTGTGGTTTCGCAATGATATACAGACATGTTTGCAACGAGTACAGTGTTTATTCATTATTTTTTTATGCCTTTGAAGACACTGTTGTGATAAGTAAAGTAGTGAGACTTGGTTGCAACTCACAGCCGGGCCCAACTCTACTCGTGCAGCGGCGGCAATGTCTCCTTTCAGGGCTCCGTAAAGGCCTAAATAAAGTCCGACGTAGCGTGAACGCGCGCACACGTTATGTCACGTTGGCGAAAGCAACAACAATGCGCGCCGACGCGCCCGGCGTCTGATGACGCTCACCCGCGCGCGCGCGCACACGCGCGCACACGCACACACACATGCACACACACACACACACGCGCGCACACGCGCGCACACGCGCGCACACACACACACACACACACACACACACACACACACACACGCACACGCACGCGCACGCACGCGCACGCACACGCACACGCACGCACACGCACACACACACACACACACGCACACGCACACGCACACACACACACACACCGGTAACGTCGGACCATAAACGCGCCTTAATGCTCTCTTGTGGTAACTGTTGAGTCGCCGACGGCTGCCCGAGGTATAGCGTTATGAAACTTTCGCTTAAAAATGTGGGTTTGCGTCCCACCACCGGCAAGTCGTTCTTTTTTTTTTTTTTTTTAACACGAAAGTGTTTTATTCCGGGGTCCACCAAGACTTCACTTGGTGGACTAATACAAAGAAAGAAATAATACATAATACAAAGAAAGAAACCAGAAGAAAAAGTTCCACAAACATGCAAAATTTGGGAATCGAACCCACGACCTCTCGGTCCGCGACGATAGATCGCCGAGCGTTTAACCCATTGCGCCACAAACGCATTCGCAGAGAGCTACACAGACGCGCCTTATATATCTAACACTCCTCCGTGTACCCGCGCTCTTGCTCGGGGCGGTGCCGCCGCCTATGAGCAGAAAAGAGAAGTACTGCATTATGACACTAAAGCCCGGGATACATGGAGCGAACTTTCTCGACGAACTTCACGCGTCAAGTAACGACGCGGCGACACGACGCAGGATGTTTGCTGTGTTGCAATACATGCGGCGAACGCCGCCGCGCGTTGGCCGCCGTGTTGGCGGCGGTCCCGGCCGCCCGCTTCGAACTGAATTTGGCGTTGTCCTTGTAGAATTCACTTAGTTGGAAGCAAATGACTGCGTAAACGGCTTTCGCTTAGTCTCAGGCCGCTTCGACGACAGAGTATTATGGATAACCTTGAGTAGTTTTCGAGATCGCTTCTCGTTTCGAACGCGTCTAAGCCTAGCGAAAGAAATATCCGATGCCAACGCCATCTATCGGGGAAGTCGGGAGATAGGCATGACGACAGCATGTGGCCTCTGAGATCAGAAGATTTCTGTTGAAGGTTGTAGAGAGCTTGCACTGCTTGTCTGTTTCCTCGCAGATCAGCGGATATGGGATGTACAAATACAACGCGATTCCTGAGAGATCATACTAGGAACTACTCAATCGGTGCAGAGACATGCAGACACGGCAACACCAACGCGATTGCAGACGACGCGAAAAGGCGCGCGCGCGCGAAACACCAGCATGCATTGCGACCGGAACTAGTGCCTCCTGATTGGCTGTCGTCCACCGCTGCGCGCTAGACGCTTCCGGCGGCGGCGTTCGCCCGACGAAAATGTTTGGACAGGCAGATCGGCTGCGGACGGCAAATTTCTTGACGCCGGCCGTCGGACGTTCGCCGCCCGACGAAGTTCTTCGCTCGGACGCCGGTTATTCGCTCCATGTATTCCGGCCTTAACGCGCACCGACAGTGAACGCTTCGGTGGTCTCAGTACTACGACGCCTCGATGCCAGCATTCGAAGGGACGCTGGCATCAAGAAGCACTACCAACGCCACCTAGGTGGCGTTCACCGTACTCAGCACAGCGGAGCGTGGCCTCCGCAATTAGCTCTGAAAATGTTTCTGAAGTTGATCGCGGAGGCTGCAATTACGACGCGCTGTACGCGCTGATTTGACTCGGTGACGATTCAGTTACGTGCTTTGTCTTGCGCGTTGTATTAGTGTGTCAGTTACGTGCTTCGTCTTTCGCGTTGTGCTAGCGTGTGCAGCGTAGTGCAGCTTCCATATGCACGACGGTTGCTCATGGTCATCGACGTTGGTAGTCGTGATGGAGGAGACGTGCCACCAGGCGTCAGCGTGGGTGCATCAACGCCTAAGGGCGCTTTAGCCACAAAACACCAATAGACATTATATATCAATGTGCAATAAACATTACACTACTTCTGTGAAGACACGTTTCACTTTCGTGTTCTATACCGATTCCTATATAAGAGGGATCAACCACATTTTTTACGTCCACCTTCATTTCTCTTTACGTTATCACTTGTACATTTCAATGAAAGCTGCATGTAATTTCCCCTATGTTTTCCGTGCCTTCATTGTCTGTTGGCATTATGCGATTGTATTCATCCTCTAGCGCGATAGGAACGGCTCCAGTATATCCTCCTGAGACCCGTACACAACTAGCGGACATAATCGCTCTTCAGGGTGGTTTTTATTGCCTACTGTTTTGTTATGAACTTGAAAACGGTCATTTTTAAATTTAGATACAACGGTAAAATGCCAAAAGCTGCCTCTCCATGTCTCCAATATATCTCCATCACCTTCTCATCTTTGCTGAGGTAAAAACTGCATTTCATTGCTTAAACGTAGACATGAAGATGGAACTATACGTGTAGCACATTGATTGCCACCTTGCCGTGGTGTCCGTTATTTTCACGCAATTTCAGTGATTTTTAAACACACCTTAAGGTTACTTTCGGGCGTCTAGGACGACGCAGAGGTATAGATCAAATTAGTGCCAAATTTCTCCAAAGCAGATGAGAAGAATATGAGTAAACCACTTCTTTACAGTTACATATGCACCGTACTTCATACTGAGAATGAATATTTTGCGTAATCAGTTCCGAGCGAATTTCGAAAAAAAAAAAAAGTTGAAGGCAATGTGCAATGTATTTATTGTACAAGGGGTCTTAAGAGGATATGTTCAGGAAGCGGCGCCGCCTGTCGCCAACACGACTTCCCTGTCCTTTGCAGGCGTGGGAGTTGAATACATATAGTTTAGCGAGAAGGGAGCAAGGGAAGTGGAAATGCCGAGGTGGCTTTGGAAAGTTGAAACACTTTCTCAGACTCCCATTCGAAAGCGGCTCGTGCCTTTGTAAAGAATATAGAGGAAGCGCCACGTAAAGAAAAGAAACATGATAACCGAGGCGGAGGCGACTGTCGTCACGTATGCGCGGCAGCGACCGGCTGCAGAGGCAATTTCGCGGTGACCAAAGCCGCGTGTTTGCGCGGTATCGGTGACGTCATGAGCGCCGCGACCCGGTTGCAGCGGGGGTTGTGGCGTCAGGCATCAACACTCCATTCACGGGCACATCTCTAACGGGTCTGAATTCTGTTCGCTGAAAGAAGGCAACCACTCTCAGAAGAGGGAAGACATGAGTCATTACAAGGATTTACAGCTGGCAAGATCGCGTCAGGTTGCTTATAGGAGCAGATTCGTCGAATAGGAGGCGTAACGTTCGATGAGTATACCAAGAGTCATAATTGTAAACAAACAAATAAAGTCTGGCAAGAAAAAGGAAAGAAAAAGAGACCCGTGTTCCTCTGCTGGTACAAATGGAGACTACTCATATTGTGTTAAAGCCAAAGTGCGACGGCACTTTGCGGGAAACGTGGCAATTATAACGTTTGACAATTCATTGGATTTATTATGTGATTAGGTTTACGACTGTTAAGCTTGCATAATTTCTCTTGCATAACAGGGTTACCTAATCGACTGGTGATCAGGAACGCGCCACTCACAATAGCGATCGATCGTTCCATTTTTGCACAGTTATGTATTATTATTTGTTTTGAAAATACATAGGGGAAGCAACAGAAAGGCAGAAGGCAGGGAGGGTAACCAGGATAACGTCCGGTTGGCTACCCTACACCGGGGGAATGGGAAGAGGCAACGCAAAGTTGACAGGGAGAGAGAGGAGGGAAGGAAAGAAGGGAAAATACATAGAAAAGGGAAAGCGAGGAGCAGGCTGGCAGCTGTCACCGGAAGGGGCACAACGACTGCCTACTCTTCAGACAGAAGGAGACAGAAACATAGAAACGGAAGATAGGAAGAAGGGGAGGAAAGAGGAAAGATCAAGATGACAAATGTCAAAGAATAAAGTAGAACACACACAGTATAGGTCACGGACAGTAGGGCGGGTATTTTAACATTCTTTAGTAGCGTGACCTGCAGTGGCAGGTCACGCTACTAAAGAATGTTAAAATAGAATAAATAGTGTCGGAGAACTTGTCATTCGAAAACACAAATATGCTTCAAACGTGAACCTAAGTTAGTTAATACCAGAAAAGTAAGGAGAGCGCGATGAGCCGGATCGCGTCGAGACGCACAACCACTGGGGTACCAAGATTCGTCGAGTGAGAGAGAGAGAGAGAGAGAGAGAGTAGATTTTAATGAAGAGAAGGGAGGAGAGGTCGGCCTGGAGAGCGTGTCTCTAGCCTGCTACTCCACACTGGGGTAAGGGGAAGTGGGAGATACAGAGAGAGGTAGGTGACAGGTGATTATGATATCGTACAATGAGCTACTATTTACACACGTTGTCCAATACGCGGTTGTGCACTTATCACACACTACACGCAGGAGTAGTGTTGTCCACGCAGAATGTCATACCACAAACGTCGAGTGTGGTACACCGCAGGCCAAGGAGATGATAGTCCCTCACTAGCGACATGCGCTGCGCACTGAAGGCGGGACACTCCATTATCAGGTGCTGAAGTGTCTCGCAGCCACCGCAAGACGTACACGATGTACCGGCCACACGTCCTCGTCTGTATAAACGTTCGCGCACGTTCACACAGCCAACTACTCGCTTGAGTAGTTGCGCTCTAGCCCGACGAGGCAAGCCTCGACCACGAACATGGGGCGGGAACG
The DNA here is from genome assembly GCF_013339745.2 of Dermacentor silvarum. Classification (NCBI taxonomy): domain Eukaryota; kingdom Metazoa; phylum Arthropoda; class Arachnida; order Ixodida; family Ixodidae; genus Dermacentor; species Dermacentor silvarum. The sequence goes on from NC_051161.1 coordinate 89,384,388, forward strand.
TTCCATTTGCAACGCGCTGGTCTGGATACTGCTTGAGTAGGCGGCGACGAATCAGCAGACGATCGTCATCAAGCTTGCACAAAATTTCAGGGAACGCACAGTAGTTCTGAGTGCAAGTTGAAGCCAGTCGATCAGCCTCTTCATTTCTGGCGATCCCTATACGTGCGAAGGTATCCATTGAGCAACGAGAGATACCCCACGTGATAAAATTTTGTTGGCAGAGTCAGTAATGCTGCGCAAAATTGGGCAATCAACCTGACTGCGTTGTAATCTGCTAAGGACAGCGCGGAAGTCTGTAAGGATGGTAATCTTCGATGCGGCTAAGTCCTCTTGGACGTATTTCAGTGCAACATTAATCGTTGATATAGCTCCGCAGTTGTTGACGAGGCTGGATGCGGTATATGAAATATACGACGTACTTGAGTCGTAGGGCAGAAAAAAGCTGCAGAGGCGCCTTGGCCATCGCTGTGCACAGATACATCTGTGAATACTTGAAGATAATCTGGAAATCTTTCGAACATGTGCGACTGAGCCAATTGCCGAAACAGGCATATCAGACTTTTTGTGTATGTCGGGGATTCTGAGATAAATGAGAAAAGCGTGTTTGTTCATATCTTTCGGCGGCGGAGGCGTAACTGAAGCAGCATGTTCTGAACTGCCAGCAATATTCATAAAGTTATAATTACAGCAAATAACAGTCATGTGATACCAAAGTGATTCGTGTAGCCATGGACAACAACAAATAGCACTTACACTTACACAAAGGGGCGTCAAAAATCAAATCAACGCTAACTCAATTACGCCAGTGAAGTGTTTTTTAGAAACGCTGTTTTAATTTATTTCTCCGAAAAATACTGGTTACTATATAAAAAAAAAAAGTGAAGGCCAGAGTTACGACTTCTAAATTTCGAGTATACTTGCACCTTTTTCAGCACACTGAAGTCCTCAAAACTTGTTCGGTAGACTCATTGGTTCCTGCATAATGCAGTTTATGCCTTCTCCACCGACAAAAAATGTGCTAGACCAGAGCAGGTGCTGTCAAAATTCGTGACGTCACGCACTGCCAGTGCGGGAACTGCACTATGGCGTCGCCGCCAGTATACCGGTCTAGGCATTATTTCATTTCGACTTACGAGTCTCTGCTCGCTGTAAGAGTCACCTTCTCACTGTTACGGAAGCGTATACGAGAAAACCTGGATATATGTTGATCCCGGCTGACGGCCTGTCCTAATACTCCAGGCGTTGGGGGCTAAATACGGTACACGCAAGAATTATACAAACACGCGAAAGGCCCACTTACATCCCCCCAACCTGCTCATACAGTCTCATTAAGGTCTGTAGTTTTTAATAAAGATATTAGAAGCGCTTTCGTTGCACGAAAGCCAGTAGCCTACTAGTACAGCTGAACTTAGTATTCATCTTAGGTGTACATTTAAGGTGCGCACTGGCAAATGACGCGCAGTCGTCGAAGTAATCTGCATTCTCAGCGACGCACCTTCTTCCTGGAGCGACGTATCTTTATTCCGGAAGCAGGGCCTGACGTCTGTGTCGATTGCGCTTGTTTTCCACGCTCTATGCTCCCTTTTCAGGCGTGCACAAACAGCGGAACTCACTGAGCTGTACAGCTGACAGAAGCAACAACGTGTGCGCAAGAACTTAGGTGACGACCAGAAATCGCCTTCGCACATTGAAAGATCCGTTTATGCCCATTTCTGGCTCGAAGTGTGCACGATCTGTTCTCGACACTGTGGTCCAGTGGCCATGACGTCTCTGTATGTCATATATTTGGTCGCGGGTTCAATTCGGGACGCGCGACGGCCGTATTGAGTACTATAGATTAACATTTGCAATCCAACCTCTGAATGCTTGGGTTAAATTCGTCCCACCTGTTCAACGTATGCATTTCTCGGACCATGAGAGACCCCGCAGGCACCAGTCAATTGGTTCCGACCATCCGAGGTTATTCACCGTGCAACCAATGCATGGTAATGCACTCAAATTCCCCCAAAAAGGGTATAATGGTGTGAGTTTTAGACCTATTTACACCCTTATTCACTTTTAAATGCGTAAATATTTCGCTAGTGTTTCTTGGTGTGCTCACCGGGCTGATCTTACGGCTTGAACTGAACGCTCCAAGCACTATTTTCTTTTAAGACAAGATACAGGAAAAGAACTTGAGAAACAGCACCTGACGGAGCCGGTTTTTCTCTTCGTTTCTTTCTTTTTTTTTCTCCACAGTTGCTCGAACGAATAGGCTTTATGTGTAATGTACGTCACAAAATATGGGAAGTACCAATGCTGTTCTGATTTATTTTTCACTAAGGAAGCAATACCTTTCGCTTAAGAACCCGAAATAAGAAAAATAAGAAAAATACGAAGTCTTATTTCATTGCTACATTAAGTCATACGGGTAGGCTGCATTAGAAGACGCAGATCAATAAGTTATGAAAGGAAATCTCTATTCTTACGCGAGGACGCGTACCTGAGAGATAACATAGGCCCTGACGTCAGTTCCTATGACGCTGGGAAGAAGCAAGAATGCCCGTTTCGGGGCCACAAAAAACCATGAAGGTAAGCGTGGCTTTTTCTGAGAGACAGCGAACCTGATGTGCTACTTTAGAAGTGCTTCAAGATTTGTTTTTCACCTTCTTTTTATTCGTATGCATTGGCTTTTCTATCCTCAATGTTACCATCCGTAATTTTCTACCTACCGTTTTGTTCCCCTTACTTAAATGCGCAGTAGCTGGCTGCAACACATATTCAGGCCGACTTCTGAGTTTTACCCTTCTATCTATCTATCTATCTATCTATCTATCTATCTATCTATCTATCTATCTATCTATCTATCTATCTATCTATCTATCTATCTATCTATCTATCTATCTATCTATCTATCTATCTATCTATCTATCTATCTATCTATCTATCTATCTATCTATCTATCTATCTATCTATCTATCTATCTATCTATCTATCTATCTATCTATCTATCTATCTATCTATCTATCTATCTATCTATCTATCTATCTATCTATCTATCTATCTATCTATCTATCTATCTATCTATCTATCTATCTATCTATCTATCTATCTATCTATCTATCTATCTATCTATCTATCTATCTATCTATCTATCTATCTATCTATCTATCTATCTATCTATCTATCTTCGCTCTTCTTCTTCTTCTTCTTCTTCTTCTTCTCTTCTTCTTCTTTCTTCTCTTTTCTTCTCTTTCTTCTTTTTCTTCTTTTTCTTCTTTTTCTTCTTTTTCTTCTTTTCTTCTTCTTCTTCTTCTCTTCTTTCTCTTCTTTTCTTCTTCTTCTTCTTAACACTCGCGCAGCTGCCTATACTAAGCTGCTGCTCCTGCTTCTGCAGTAATCAGCAGCCACTATAGACGCCTTTCACGAGACACCTGTGGGCGCGAGTTTAAACGAGCCTACATCGGAACACCTTTTCCGCCATCTATAATGAGCTGTCGGCGATGGAAGTGCCACGCGTATACAGAACAGGACTTCTGTAGTGACGCTTGCAGGTTAAATCAAGACAGCAGATCTATATGTTTGAGTTTATGAGCTCATCTTTCGTTTCTTTCGAGCAGCGAGCCTCAAGGTTACGGCCCAGAATTGCAGTTTTCGAAGCGCAGTAAGAAAGGAATGTGACGAGAGATGTATAACCATGTGACCTGTCTGCACCAGGGAGAGCCAATCGCCGATCAGGTTTTGTGAATAATGTTTTGTACCGGTTTACACCAGTTTGCTAAGATTTAACGCTCGCCGCTGATAGTTCACCGATAGTCTCTGACAGTCGCAAACAGTGATCAAACTTACTGACTGAAATGGCGCACTTACATTCACCAGGAAAGCCATGGGGCCTTGAAATGAATACTTTCAATTCCTGAATGGATCACGCAGCCAAAGCATTTTCCTCATCGTGGTAGGGTGCTTAAAATCTTAAAGTGAATAACCCCTCGTATCCACTTCGAAATATCGGTCGATTATCGGAGCCAATCGCCTTTGTGTGTTTGAATGCTTGTCTTTCCGTCATCGAAATAACCCTGTTCGCGTCTTTACTTTCGGGTATTGCTGTAGTCATTAGTGTGCACTGGTCAATAGTTGGTATAAATGACTGGATCCTGCGCACTCCCTCACCCATCTCTTTCATTTCAGCCAGATCGAGGTGCACGACATCAAAAGGGACATCTGATTACAAAGGAATGACCATTCGGCTTCCTTTCCGGCGGAACTCAGCTTTGTTAGTCTGGCTATACTGACGACACCTCTTCACGTAATTTTCTGTATCAGCCTTCATGTTCTTCCAGGCAAAACGTTTCTTAACTTTCCATTTAAGACCGCTAAAAGCCGCCATGTACGAATAGGAATATGGGCTGTCGTGATAGAGCCGCTAATATTTTTGATACGCAGCTGTGCAGTGAGACCAACTTTCCAGTGACCATCTCCATCACAAATATTCGCAACGTATGCACCTTAATAGTCATCGAATTGTGGTATGCGCAGTCTTGAAATTGTGTCCGCATCAGGTATCTCTTGACTAAATGTGTGGCTAACATGAAATGCGAGCTGCTGAACTTCACTAATCAATCTTGCCGCTCGTCCTTTTGCCTGTGCCATGCTCAGGAGGTGCGCTAAAGCTTGACTGTATGCGAAGAGCTTGAAATCAAGATAACTATACCGAAGTACCATCAGTGACAGAACCCCCGCTAATTTCTACTTTTCCATCTTTGAGTAGTTTATACCTCAGCTTTTGGAGACGTATAGCAATATTAGCCAATTGCATTAAATTGGTGGCCGCGGTCCATGGGTTATATCTCGTTGGTGGATAAGTACTTCTCATGCCTCGTATAATAGGATGCACATATATATATTTGGTGAAATCCGGCAACCCGAGTCCTTGGTCAGACGATATGGTATACGTATCACCTCTTGATATACACGGTCACAGTCGTCGCTGTACACGAAAGATACGACCTTTTGAGTGAACCTCGTGAGACATCCGCAAATGGCTGCGAAGTCCATAACGAACACTCTAAAATATCCTGCCAGTTCTAGGAATGCACGCAATCAATGAATGTCGTGATGGTTCTACACTTTCATGACTCGTTGGACAGACAGTTTTTTCGTCGCTTTAGTGTAGCCGTCAAGAGCTCTATCGACAAACGCAATCTGTCTTTGAAAAAAGTTGGTTTTATGTTTGTTGACCGGCAGGCTTGATTTGCCGGGCGCTTCTAGCATATGCGACAATTGTGAACAATGTTCTTCCTCTATGCGAGAATAAATGATGATGTCATCGGCATAAAGGTTGAAGATATTTGATTTGTGTTCTTTAAGCACGCCATTCATCATGTGCTGAAACAAAGCAATTGAGTTCATCCAACCGAATGGCAGGCGGTTGTATTCATATATGTCAAGCGGCGTTATAAATGCCGTGTACTTCTTGGGCTCTTCCTGAACCAATAACCTTTGCACAAGTCGATTCGCGAGAACCATTGTCATCCTCCAACATTGTTTATGATGTCGTTAGTCCGGGTCATGATGGAAGGAATATAGCTCTGTTTGGGCGTTAATTTGCCGATAATCGGTGCCAAGCTTCAGTGCTGCAACTTCTTTGGGGACTACGGTTATAGGCGACGCAAAAGGCGATTTTGAAGGCCTTCTAAGTTATAACCCCAGCGTGTAGAATTTGTTGCGACCTCCTGTTTTAGCCACGCTTTCTTTTCATGGGGTACAATGTAGGCTCTCTTTCGCACAACCAGTCGTGTCACTAAGCTTCAAACGCACTTCAGCGTCAACGCAGAACAAACGAAACAGTTATTATGAGCAGAAGCAAGCGCGAAATGATGCGCTTGGTTATGTAAGCTAGAGTCATAGCAACTTTTGATGATACACGCGTTAGTAAATCCTCTATATCATTATCTTATCGACAAAAGGACTCAAATATTTTCACACGCGTTAAACAAAGCACCTTCTAATAATCAGTATGGCCTCAAATGTATCTGCATGCGGTTTCGTGGTTTTCTTTGGGCTTACCTATCAATGTAGACGTGTCTTACGGCGTTTTGAGTGGTATAAAAATGGCTGCGAAAGTTGGAAATAAATCTGTTGTTGGAAGTTAGCGCTTTTTGTCGTTTCGTGCGCCTTATATGTCCGTGTCGCTGTGCCTGCGCTACCACAAATTAGACCAACACTTCTCTTCCGTTAATATACAGCGCAGTCTGCAAAACGTTTGTCTCAATCAAGGAAACAGTCAAATTTTGGTTACGCGATTACGATTCGGCACCCACGTTTATGCCCTTTTTGGCTTCTGGAGGTCCCCGTTAATTGCTTGTCATACAGTTTGAAGCTACATCTCTAGTGGCTTCTGTCATGGATGTCGTCGCACATTCTGAAGAAACACTCCTTGAAGCAGTACCAGTTTGCTGTGGCGCCTGCAAAAATGCTTCGTGGCATACGTCCTTTAGGCATCTCAAGAAGGTCTTCCACCGTCTTAGGCAACCTAATTTTTACCTGCCTTTGGTAGTCCTTTGTCATGTCATGGACGACTAAAAGCGTAGGAGACGATTGAGGGAGCGAAGGACCTGCTTACTGCAACAGCCGTTTCTTGTCGTAGAGAGAGAGAGAGAGAAGAGAGAGAGAGAGAGAGAGAGAGAGAGAGATAAAAAATAGGACTGTTTGATTTCAGAACTAGACTATGTTATCGCAGAGGCTGCGGTCGCTGAGTGCCATATGAACAGTTAAAGTGGTGACAAATAAGTTTGCATATATATGGCACTGAAATTCATATTACCAACGGGAGAAGAGTACGTGCACTTCGGCACATCCAGGCAAGAATCGCGCCGCGGATTTTGGCGACAGGTGCGCCTTGCAACCGATAGCCCAGGTTGCGGAGAAACGCGACACAACCGCCGACCACAGCATCTAAACCTTGAGGCGCCACAAAGCTCCGGGCACATGGGCCACGTGTGCCTAATTCCTCTGCTAGTGTAAGGGCCATACCATGCCACGTGTCCCAGTCGCGGCGCGCTCGACCATCGATGATTTTCCTGATACAATTCGTACCTTTTTCACTATAATGCATCGAACATTCCTGGTAAAAATATTTTTGCTGAAATGTGTTTTTTTTGCGGTCCGGTGATGGCCATCTGAAATATTGCTCAACAATGTAAAATTGTATGTCATAGGAAAATTTATTTGAGAGTTGCTTGTACGTCGCCCAGGGAAAATTTGCCTGCACATCCACCGGTTCTGCCTAGACATGTTATTATGACAGGAGAAATATTCTGTGTTCCACTGCCTCTTACAAATTCTAAAAGCAAAGAAATTCTTCCAAGCTTACAATTTTTAATTAGAAAGCTTGCTCTCTCCCTGAGCATTCTACGAGCTTCTTCTGATTGGCTCAGACATATTTTATACAACTATGCTCGTTGACACATGTTGATATAAATTTTACGCAAAACAATTTAGAGACCGGATAAAATGTGTTATTCATTACATTTGTAGCCATAATGCATGCACTGATGCGGTCCAAGAAAAATATTTTCTATGTCGCCTTTGATGCAACTTTTGTTGACAAGCACTGAACAATTAAAGTGTCGAAAAATCAATTTTTGTTTTGAGCGAGAAAAAAATAAAAGTTGAAGCTCCCCTCACAACGTGCGCGGTATTGCTCCGTTTTGCCGCTTCGCCGCACAGCACGTATGCATTTCGGTGACGATGCAGGTAAGAGAGCGCGGGTGAGATTCTCGAATGTCTCGCCGCCTTGATGCCGCAATTATAAATACTGATATTGTGTTGCAATATGAGCATATACTTGGTGAGGAACCCGTATGTAACGATTGAGTGGAGGTGTCATTTTCCTTTTTAACTACTTCTCTCCACCTAGCGGGTTTCCGCTGAACTATTACGTCAAACAGTTGCCCTTGCTTAGAGTTGTCGATGAATTCGACTTCGCCCTGCCATCTGCTAGCCGCCTGGTTAGCTCAGATGGTAGAGCGGCTGCCCCGGAAAGGCGGTGGTCCCGGGTTCGAGTCCCGGACCAGGACGAATTTCTCTTCAACTATAAGGCTTTTCTTTCGAGGAACTCGTATGGGTTTCCTTTGTAGCAACTGCTACGATTGGGTGGATGTCTCATTTTTCATTTAATTACTTCTATCCGCCTAGCGGGTTTCCGCTGAACTATTACATCAAACCTCTATAGATGTGCAGGCAAAGTTTCGCGGGGCCTACAGCCCTACACACAACGATAACTCTTATAAAAATATTTCTATGCGACGCACTTTTACATGAGCGAGCGAAATTTGAGAGGGCATCACGGGACACATTTTTCCGGCAAAAGTATAGTTCCGAGATGCTCCGTGCGGTATACGGTGAAAAGGCGCGAGCTTTATCAGGAAAATCTGCAATTGTCGAGTGCCACGTCTGGGATACTTGGCGTGAAATTATCAACGAACGTTGTGCGAACAAACACTGTAGCATTCTTGCTGCGCGTACAGCTGTTTGCACACACTGTCTGAGCGGAACGCGCAATAAACTTCAAGCTACAAACGCCAACGTTTCTTTCTTTCTTTTTTTTTCGTCCATGTACGCCCTGTGGCATAAGCCAAATGCAAATGTAACGCCAACGGTTTTAATGCGACAAAATCTGGCGGCCGTCCGCCGTTAACATCCGATGTACCAAAACTCACGTGACCAAGGGATGACGTAACGTACCCAGCTCTGAAACTGCTGCGGCTCGCACTGCGAAATCCCAAGGTGAACAGCCACAGCCTGCAGTCTATATGGCGAAGATCATTAGAGACTGATGGAAGCGAAATTTTGTCTGCCTGTAGCGCGTACTTGTTGTGGGCGAGTTGGTACATATTAGCGAACATTGTTTAATGGCGCGAGCAAACGGACCACAGAGACAGCATGGAACAAGGACCTGCGCCCGTCCTTGTTCCATGCTGTCTCCGTGGTCCGTTTGTTCACGCAGTTAAACAATGTTCGCATACTTTACTGTTTACAATGAAGCCATTGCGAATGACCCAATTGTGTGAAGGGATGGCGCTCGCCATCGTCCGTAATGTCATTCTCTCCGTTTCATATACTCTGCGCTCCTGAGTACAGATGTCTGGTTTTGCTTCGTTCCAGCAAGTCAAGTTGCATCCCCCGCTTTCTATAGAACCGTCCTCCGCTGAGCCCTCCACCTCGACTCGAGGAAGGGGATGGCAGCCGCCACCCCTCGGGACTTACGCCAGAGTCTATGTACACTGTAAAATTGACAATTGTGCTCACTGCAGGCTCTTCATGGACGTTTTACGGCAATATTCTCGAGAAGCGTATATAGTCTTTTTGTGTCGAGGGGCAGCGCTGTGTTCAACTCGTTTGAGTGGAGGAAGAGCTTCGAGTGGAGGATCGTGTGAGGACAAGCACGGCCGCCCCGAAACGCTAGCAAGTGCTATAGTAGGGTTCCAAACGCGGCCGTGAACGGCATAAGTTGAATTTTTTATTAGGTCGCTTCTGTTTTGAGGAGTGAGAGAAAGAGATAACATATTTGGCAATTTCGCCCGAACTGCGAAGCATCGACCATTCCGCCGGTGTTCTATAACTTCACAAGGCTGGCGTAAAGTCCCTATATAAGAAAAGTACCCCCATCTACTCTTTCCTCCGCCGCCTCCTCTCCTAAAGCGCTTGCTTTTTTCTTTACTTTTTGCTTGCGAAAGCCAAGTCGACGGTGGCGCACCTAGAAAGTCCACGTTGAAGCTTTCAGGCCAGGCACGCGCCGCCGCCGCCGCCGGCAGCTGCGGCTGCGCAGAGGACTTTCAACATGGCTCTGAGGCGGAAAAAAAAGAAAATATAAGAAGTGAAAAGCGCGCGCTATCATCAGTCCAATCGGAGATACAGGAGAGAGAGAAGCGGCGTTTATCAAAGGATGGCGGTACTTTTCTTATATAGGGACTTTAGGCTGGCGTGATTAGGAGCGCCGCCAGTGGCATTGCCGGCATCGAATCTCAATGGTGCACGCGATAAGACCGACGACCATTAGTGTAGCCCAGTGAAACATTAGATAACGTTAGCCTGACACTTACTGCATGTCGTGCCGCTCAGACAAGTGAATACACACATCAGCTCAGCAGGAACGCTAGTGTTCTTACTGTATAGCGTGTAGTGGGCATGCGCAAAACGCGCACGCCAGCAGCGGAAGGCAGGACGATATACTGGCGAGAGAGAGAGAGAGAGAGAATAAACTTTAATCAAGATGTACTGGCGAGGTCACCGACCCGATTGAGCAAAGCGTTGACAGTGCGTCCGTTTCACTTCGTCGTTTTTTCAGCCAAGCGCACTCGATCCGCGTCTTTGGACATCATTATACAACCGTATAAATAAATGTTTGTTCTCTCTCTTCTCTCTCTCTAACCATAAATACGCGCCCGCGCCGTACATGCGCGCTCGACAGCGGGACGACAGCTCGACGGCGACGGTGGCGACGCCAACGACGGGAATGCGCCCTGAGCGTCTGTTTAATTGCTATCACAATAATAAATATACGTCAATAAGAAGCACTCGCGCTAATTGCTCCTGTAGGGCAGCGCACACCGCGCCATGTATTTTATATGTAGTATCACGTGGTGCCCGGTGCCTACATCTTTTCCTATAGCACTTAACTTTTATACATATGATGGGGCGGTGGCGTCAACTGCGAAGCTTCAGCTGCCTTCTAGTAAAGTCTCGCATAACAACTTCTCGTAATTCTACGCAGCGCCGCGGGTAATCGACGTGTGGGCGCTTCTCAACGACTTAGCTCCGATCAACCAGCCCTGCGTGATCCGTTGGATCGCGCAGTTGGCCGAGAGTGGAATAGCCGAAGTATAAGAACATTATAGGAATATAAAAGAAACCTTATCATGCGTTATTCCATTAAGACGTATGTGCTTTATATTGTAGCGCCAACCGACGCCGCAACGCAGGAACGTTAAAGTCATTGGTGCCGGCGCTGTGAACGACGACAATAAAGTTGAGCGGCGCGTGCTAGCGGCGCAAGAACGGCACGCGCTAGTCCGTTCTGAAAGCCTGCTGAGCTGGTCCTTTTGGTCGGGCGCTCCGCTGCGACCCCTCGGTTTCTTACAATATATATATATATATATATATATATATATATATAATTCGCGGGATGACACCAGTTTCGAGATATTAATTGCCGAACTTTGCGGGGAAATGCATTGACGTTCCAGTTAAGTCTGTGCTTCAATGTATAAAGCGACGTTTTGTTAAGAAACTAACTGGAACGCCAATGCATTTCTCCGTAAAGTTCGGCAATTAATATCTCGAAACTGGTGTCATCCCGCGAATTCGTTCCAAGTGGATCCGCCTTCCGAACTCCACGGCTACAATTTGTAAATTGAAATATGAGCCATCAGGCAATTAGTTAAAACTTAATTAGTGAATTTCTGTTAATTATTCGATTATGCATTTCAATTTCTTGTGCAAGTAATGTCCGCCTCTTCGAGTAGACCAGCTTATGAACTAGAATTGTGCTATCTGCCACAGGCAACCTTTAAGGATTTTTGAAAGTGTTCGCTGAAACACCCTGTATATAGTCAAAGCTCAATTTAAAGCAAGCCGATGGGACCTGATAATTTTTTCGGTAAATTGAGAACTTCGTTTAACTGAAAACACATAGAACACTGACACAGATAACATTACATTTATTCAAGACAAAAAATACTCATATAAATTTTGCTTGCATGTACATTTATCGCAGTTATCGTATATACAAGCACCCCGTTGAAGCGCATCTTTTGTTCTTTTGCGGTAGGGGCAAGCCTTTCCAACAGGTCCATCGTAAAGGTCCCCTTAACTGAAGCCTGTCAAACGCATATTTTCCCTATAAATTATCCATATTTTCCCCCAAGGTTTCTTAATGTGGACAGAGCGTTGAGTTCCCTTTGTTGCTTCGATGATTAACCCTTTCGCTCTCTGAAATTGAGTCGGGGAATAGAAACCGTTTCGTTAGACATATATAAAAAAAGAATCGCAATGTCGGGTTTTGCTATTTCGAAGTTTGGTTTTCCTCACCCGAGGATATGCCTCTATATTTTTTTGTCTTCGTCCCATCAGCGAATATTATACTTTCCGCGCATCTATATAGGAGTTGTGCGCACCGGTGTGTTGCGCAGGAAGTCGCTTAAAGAACCGACGCGAGGAAATTAGGTGAAAGTCGCCAAGTGAGACAATATGCACGTAGGCTACGTACGTCACTATAGACGTACAACGCTGGGAAATTCCGCGCCCAGGTGGTGCCACTTCTGCACGTCGTCATCGCTGCTGCCACAGAATGTTCCGTATAGCTTTTGTCCTCGTGTCCAGTTGTGCACACAAAAGATCTGCTGAATAAAATACGTGTAAAAAAATAAGACCAACGCCAGTCGCCTACACTTCCCGTCCCGCTGCCTATATGAATGTGACAACGCTGACTTCATCATCAAAGGCTGACTTTCCTGTACAGAAGAACTAACATCCAACCTTCACGAAAGCAAAGCACTCGAGATAATAGCAACGACAGCGAAACTGACGCCCATGTGGGAAACGAATACAAAAAAAAAAAAAAAAAAAAAAAAAATAGCACACGACAGTGGCGCACCGACGGGGGGGTTGTAACCCCCCCCCCCCCCTCCCCTTGAGGCCGACCTTACCCCCCCCCCCCCCCCATGTTGTTTAACCCCTTTTCTTTCCTTGTGCACTTGAGTACTGCAACTAAGATGTAAGACGCGCAATCGTCTGCACACTCGCAAAAAGCGCATTTTTTGACAATTTCCCGTGATGAAATTGAAATTAGTGCTGTTTAGATGGTATTGGCAAACTGTCAACCCCCCCCCCCCCCCCGGCAGAGATCCTGGCTGCGCTACTGGCACACGATCGTGCAAGCAGTGAAAGCAAGACAGTTCTGGCAACTGAGCGCACATCAGCCTTCGGGTAGTCGCAAGCGCGCAATTTTTCAATGATTGCTTGAATTGTTAGGTTTTGCGTGAAAAATAATCTAAAATTGCACGTATGAGTGGATTTATTACAATAAAGGTTGAAGTTATGATTCAGGAATTAGGGGGGGGGGGGGGGGGCGAACTCCCTTCGTCAAATGCTTCCTTAATAGTCAAGGGGGCGAGACCATGTAAAACCGTGGGCATTTACCTCGTCGTAAAGACTATACCTTAGTTCAAGGGAGTTAGAGGAGCTCATCCATCTGATAGAGACTCCCCTCGCCAGACTTGCCTCCAAATGTGCGAGGTCACGCCAAACAAAGCCGCTAACAGTTTTACGAAGTGAGGGCGGTAATACGAAATGGCTTCGCGAGCTACTTTCCAAGGGCTGACGAATTTTATCTGCATTTTCTCACAAACGCACACACACGCGCACGCTCTCTCTCTCACGTTCACTGTTATAAGAAATTTTTGACTAGTAGGTACACTAAGAACGAGATAAAAAATACTACACTGATTTACGGAAGAAGTGGAGGTTGAACCTTATCATTAACACGCTACAGAGGTTTTTACAGAGGTTAAACTCGATGGCGTTGTATTCATGTTTGGTGAAAGTGGAAAAGATCGCTGTTAACTTTTCTACTGATGGCGACGCTACACCGTGAAGTGTGGTGCCATCTGTCGTGACAGAGCCGAGAAGGCCAAAGTTTGGAACAGAGTTAGCGTCATCAGCGCAAATACTTCCGCCAGAGCAACGTCTGGCGTACGCGACCGGTCGAGCTAATCCTGGACAAGAAGAGGAAAAGTCTTCGGCAACGGGTCGGCTCGGTGTTGTGTGTAGGAGGAGGCGATAGGAGCGGCAGGAAAACGACACCTCACTTCGAGACGCACGTTGGAACGCGGGCAAGAAAAGCACGCGTCTGTACCGGAAAGATTTAGCGCTCGAAAGGTCAATGGCGGTGCTGGCCTAGTCACAGGACTTTATTTATGGTGTTGTGCGCTAAAAGCAGCGGTCGGCGCCAACTGGTGCTGTGCGCGAAGTGTAGTTTCCAGGGGTTACGTAGTCGACAGATAAACGATACGCAGAACTCAGATCGAGGTTTGAAATACATTTGCAATCGTTCTTCGCTAGCTTGCATGACGTTATCGATATCACTCCCGGCATCAATGCGGTCTACTACGGTAGTTCTGCCAGCCCACCCATGTGCGGTTTGCTTAAGTGTGACAGTACCGTTGTATTCAGAAGAACATAGAAGAATGATGCAATCGATGTATGTACATCGTATTTTCCTCTTTACTGTTCCCACGCGACTTCCTCCTTCTTCTTCCACATACGACATTTGCTCGGCTGATAAAGAAAAAAAAAGACTATCGCTTGCGTAGTGCGCACATGATTAGCTGTTGTGCGCTTGTGCTGTTACCTCTTGCCGTGACGTAGAAGGACAGTCAGCAAGCAACGTGCTAACTTGAAGAGACAGGTCGGGTAGCGGTAGAGTCCACCCTAAGAAACCAGGACAATCGGTTGTGAACTTCTTCACAGCTTCTGGGTGTATTGCTTGAAACCTGGGAGCGTTCCATACTCGACCGTCTTCCAAAAGAAAGGAGGCTGGTCCTCGTTGCTCGATGTTCCTATTGGGGTCCGAAAAGTGTGACGAAATCTTGCCGCGGCTTTCTTACGCGGATGTAGTCCCCGACGGCAAATTGTCTCGCTCGAGCTCCGCGACGTTCGTCTGTATATAGCTTTGAAGAAGCTTGTTTTTGTCGGACACACTGACGCAGCATCTTCATTGGATGTGCTGGATTTTCATGAAAAGAGTTATCCGGCAGACCAACGATGTTTAATCGCGTTCGTGGCACTCGTCCATGCAACAAAACGGTGGGTGCAACTCCCGTTGTGGCGTGAGGTGTGCAGCGGTAGACGCCCAAGTAATCTGTGATGGCGACGCGAATATCACGCTGCTCATATACTGCCATCTGTACAACATACTTCAGAACTGTGTTGAATCTTTCTACAAGACCGTTTGCTTGGGGGTGGTAGACAGACGAGAAACAATGGTGTATACCACGTTCCTGCAGGAGCTCTTCCCTTTCAGCCGAGCCGAACTGTGGTCCATGGTCGGAAACTATCCCGTACTCGTCGCCAATATGTTGTATTCAGAAGAACATAGAGGAATGATGCAATTAACCGATGCATATACATCATCTTCTCCTCTTTATTGTCCCCACGCGACTTCCTTGTTCTTCTTCCATATACGACAAGTACATGTATACATGTTGATGTTTTCGTGCTAACTATTATGCGATTATTATTATTATTATTATTATTATTATTATTATTATTATTATTATTATTATTATTATTATTATTATTACAGACAGAGAGAGACAGAAAGAGAGTAGCAACTTCAGGGCGTAGATAATTTGCAGCAGCATGAGCTCGATGGCAGAATCTCACAGAGATGTCTCGGCGCACTGTCGTTGTTCATTATGACATTCCGAGTACGTGTCCGCGGCGGCAAGCGTGGCCACGTATTCGAAGTGCGGACTTGAAGTTGCTCACTTGATGCAATGTCTCTGGACGATCAACCGAGGCCGATTCAACCACATCCCGCTGTACCTGCGCAGTTGAAGCTGTAGGGAGCTCTCGCTTGCTCCCACAGCTTGTTTACGTCGGCGACGCAACCGCCTCCTCCGATGGTGCACTTACGCTGCCGCCTCTTTGTGTGACAAAATTCGGTTCAATATCTTCACCTCCTTTTTCTGTTTGGGACAATCCTCGGAGTTTGCCTCGTGTTGTCCATCGCAATTTCATCACTTAATTTCTTTCACTGTGCATATATAGGCATGTCATGGCTGCCTACACAGCGGAGGCATGCTGTCTGGCCTGTGCGAACAGCGCTAACACGGCCTAACCTTAAGTACTTGCCACATTGCCGTGGTCGGGGAACATAAGGACGCATGTCTCACGTAGCCCGCGTTAGCGCGATCAGGTCGAGTGTTTCCCTCAGAAAGAAGCTTGGCGCTCGTCAAGCAGCCGAAGCGATGAAAGCCGATGACCTTCGCTGTTGAAGACAGAAGCCTTTGAAATTATCCGTCGCTGTACTCAATGACGGCATAGGAAATGACGCCTGACCTAGTGCGACCAACGTGCACGATGAACGAGAGGACTTTCATGTGTCCCAGTATACGCACGGGATTTCAGTTTGTTCCAGGGCTGCCTGCGTCGCTACTTCCAACGCAACTATGTTTTTCCTGTTGTTGAACCGTACTTCGTTAATTCCTACAGGAGCCGCCACAGTACCAAGATAGGTGTCCGTAATGTGCCTCTGCACTGAATTTAAATTATTTGAGACGTCGAGAGGCACACAGGCAATCGCGTAAGTCGGAGCAGGTGGTCCGGACGGCGCCTTGTTACCTCACGTCTTTCCTTGTCCTACGGTATCTTCTCTTGAGCCATTTGCCGTCCACGAAGGTGTAGTCGTTGATGTAGTACATGGACTCACCTGTTGGAGAAACAGGAATCAGACATCTTCAAGTTGTCGTGGCGAGACTACACAATAGCACTGAGACCCAATCGCGAAGAGACGTGCTCGACGCAAGAGATGGCGTGCATTCTCTCATCGCCTAGAACGGCTTCTCATCCAAGAAGCGGAATGAAGCCTCCAGGGTAAGAGGACCATCACAGCGAAGCGAAAATTAGGCATGATAGTGCACGACCTGAATCTAGTTGCAGTAATAAATGCTGACGCTGGAAGTACCGACGCCCGCTCTCGCAAGGCTGTCTATCAATTCATTCATGATTAATTTCTTGTGTCCAGGTACCCAGACTACTCGTATAAATTTTAATTGAGCAGGCGCTAGAGAATGGAATGTGTGCAAAATGTGAGCATCACTGTTGGCAGTGAGTGATGAACATAAGCATAATGGATCTGTTATTATGACAACTGATGACGTCGTTGAATTTACTTTTCGCAGGGCTATTATTACCGCCAAGAAATCAGCCTGAAATACTGGTATGAAGTCCGGAATTATAAGGGAGAAAGACGAATCGAGAGTAGAAGAGAAAATCCCAAAACCCATCTTTTCTTCGCATTTTGATGCATCTGTCGCAATGATAGTATCTATCGCTATACCTAGTAAATGATCCTGTAACAACCCATTTAAAATACTGTGGGAGAGCTGTTTAGAATTGCGTGTATAGATATCATCAAAGATTATCTCTATGGATTCTCGCGCACCGCCAATAGGTGGTATCTCATTGATGCGTACATTTAAAGGTTTAACCAGGTTCTGTACGAAGATCACCTGGAGTGTTTGACATTTGGGTTATAAAATCCCACCAAGATAATAAAAATGGGTCCTAATCTTCTGATCGGTGCCTCGTACATTTTTAAGAATGTTTGAACAGTTAGCAAACAAAATCTGCACGAGAGAGGTGGCAAATGTTCTTCCTTGTGCAGCACGTTATTAGCAACGAATTTTGGTAATCCACAACACATTCGCAGAGGCTGACGTTTCTATAAAACAGGAAACTTTAATTTATAAGCTGGTGCACCAGAATATAAAGCCCACTTTTAAATTCTAAAATTGGGCCTATATACGTGCATTTTGTATATCATCAAAAGCAGGTCTACCCGCATTCCTCGCTGCCGTTATGCTTGCTCGCTTCACTTCGTATTGGTCAACCCGTATTATTACATAACAGCGCAGCGCATTAGAGAATGGCGCTGGAACGTAGAGCAGTGAACCGAGAACGCTGACAGACGAGACTGACCCACAGACCTAAATATGAAATTAAAGAGAACTTGTTTCAGGGTTGCGCGACATAACAAACGTAAAAGCTTGTTAAGCACTTTATAGGACGAGGATGCTTCGTTTCAAGAAAAATGCTTGGAACTCTGCATAGACCTCGCACCTCTCCAATTATGGTCTCTATTAACATCGTCAAACATATTTTGAGGAAGCCGAGAATCAAAGTGGAATATGGCAGCGACGCCGTCACGCTTTAATATCTCACATTCACCTTTCAGCCGATTCTGACAGCGCGTCTCTAAAACGGCTGAGATAATATAAGAAAATAGGGCATTCGCTAATTTCTGCAAGGGCGCTTTCCCACACATCTCATTTTACCTGCACATGATGACGGACGTTTGTCCTAGCAGTGATAATAAAGCAGCCGGAGCGCACAAGCTAGTGCCGCTATCCTTAGCCATCTTGTCGTCATTAAGACATCATCGCTGTTTGCAAGCCTACGACTTTGGCTCAGTGGTGCTGTGAGCGGGAGGCCGGCCATCTTGTGTAGGGCAACCTAATAGTACAGTGCCTAGAATATGCCAACCCCCGGAAGGCGAGTGATAGTTTCGGTTTCAAGGAACATGCGCGCTCCTAGCGGTTGCCCGACATCCTAAGTTGTTCTATTATTTCTCTCTCATAGAATTTTAAATCGGGCGAAGCGCGAGAAGTGTTTGTCTTCGTGTGTCCGTCGAGCTTGCCTCCGCTTACCCTTGCCACTCGCTCAGCGATACAAGTCTGTTCGCGCTCGGTCACCTGCTTCGGTTGTCGTGCCTAAAGCCCCTACATATAGGGGCTTTAGTCGTGCCAAGTATGAAGATGGGAAAGGATAAGACAGATAAGCTTGATCAGGCGCGCAAGGAACGGAATACGCCGGAAATCAGGCCAACCATTAAGCATTAGACGACGATGGCTACATCGGGGCGTCACATGTCTTGTGCGGCTGTGTGGTGTTCTAACACAGGGATTTCCTCCAGTTCTGCGAAGTTTATCAGGTTTCCCAATGACAACAGGTAAGCACAAGTATTCCACTCTATTTCCTGAGCAGGTATTCATTTTGCACGAGTAAACCAGTTCTGTGCAAGGCTGAGTGGGCTGACATTAGTAAGGCATGTTGTTGGTCTAGTCGGTTCATAGATTCTGCGAAATGTTTAAACTGCGTGAAGAAGACGGGACGGGAACAGAAACATAGACGCACACACAAAGCGCAAACTTCCATTTGACATTATTTCATCAATGCAGGGAATTTACAAGGGTCTTCAAAACAGTAAAACAGGGAACAATCGCACGGTAATCCCACACGTGGCAACGACGAAAACGTCACCAGGCCTCGTCAGCATTACGAGCGCTCAGCATTACGAGATTAGCGTCGCTCGACTGATTCGTCATGACGGCAGCGCATCTGCTGCCGTTGAAATACTTGTAATGAAGGACTTGAGTACGTGTTTGTTGGACTATACATTTTGTTCACTCTTTACTTTGTCGACATGAACAGCCAAGGTTAAAAAAAAAAAAAAGAAAGACGCTGCCGTGATGGTTAATAATCTTCGCATTGGTTTGGGTCTTCTGGAATCTATGTTCGCTTATTATGTAGAAATTTCAGCTGTGAATGAAAATTACTTCTGCAGATTGACGCTTTCGCATTGCGCGGAAGTCAGTCTTTTTCCACTACGAAATGTGTGAATAAAAAGAAAAACTTTAGACTTACCTGTGTTGAGTTTTGGCTGAGTGAGAAATCGGCGAGCTTTATTTGATCCACTTCACAACACACGAACAGAATTAACGAATGATGGTGCCAGGAAGTTATTTTCTTTACGCTAGCCCCCACTGTATCTGCGGGCTAATTGAACTGTAGCCCTAAACTTAACCACAATTAAGTTAGGAATTTCAAAGCGACTACTTTCACGAAATGACGAAGTGTAATATTTTAACCACGAATATTGGTAGTTAACGATGGTTTGCTATATAAATATTTCTCATTATAATTGCTAGGCGCTGGTGTGTACGAACGTTGCCCCAGTGAACTAAAAAAATGAATAGAAGGTTACAAGTTAAATGCGGCAGAAATAAGGCGCTTCCGAAACACGGCACAACTCCGCGGGTTCTGTTGCGCAATTTGGCCAATGTCACCGCGTGACCAGCGGTCCTGCAAGAGAGCACGAGCACAGCCCGTTTGCATGCGAAGTGGTAAAGGAGGGCTTCCGCAGCAACCCTCCTCCTCCCGGCTTCGCGCTCTCTCCCTCTACCTTCTGACCTCATCAGTGACGTCATGGAGGCATTGTTTTGTTTGTGAATTATTTCCAGTTGAATATCCGGCAACCGCCAGCGGTGGAAGCGGCGCTGCCGCCGCGTATCGGCATGCGAACGAGTGTCCAAAGGGTGGTATTGGGAGTTTCCGCACCCTGGCCTAGCTCCCGATATTTAGCGCAAACGTATATAATATATGTACGTGGTAACCAGCGCCAACACTTACGACTCACCGTCAACCACAGCGGCGCCATAACAAGCAAGCTCGTTTCATGTAAAGCGTTCAGCTAGGACCCACGCGACTTGGTGGTCCGACGCTTCCGCTAACGGTCACTGCGGGTTCCGACAGATGTAAACCTACTTGCCAGATGAAGCGCGTTTCGTCCGTGGCTGAGTGGTTTTGAGCATAGAGCTCGATGGTAAGAACACTAGAGGGAAAGTGGCATGCCCTATTGCCCTATTTTCATGAGTGCTCTGCTATAGAATAGAGCAATCATGGAAATGGGGACACTGCATGGATTTGCATAACTCCGTCCTTCACTATTCGAACGATCTTGAGATTTTTTTAAAACCTGACTCCTCATCGCAAACTTGTAAAACAACAATTCCTCGCATTTAGGCTGCAATATTTATTTATTTCAGAATATTATAAACAAACATCAAAGTTTACAATAGAAAATAAAAAAAATATATTCTCATAGGGAGAGTTACACTTGCCAAAAATCATCGAAATTTAGCAACTCCGGTAGTCGAAGGCATGGTGATTTCTTGATGCGCTTGAAGTTACGTTGTAGAATTACTTATTCATGAACGTAAAGCACATCTGAATAAATAACAAGGATACCAAACCGTCGTAGGCTGCCACGCAGCTGACTCGAACCACAAAAGATCATAAAATAAGCCGTAGTAATGTGTTTTGTGAACAAATATACTCGCCAAATCGCAGAAAAATATGCACGGATTCTTAATGGGGGCTGAATAATTAGTGCCCGATTTCCTATAATAGTAGCCTTAAAATGAAACTCTACGGTTTTACCGACTCGAGATGGTAATCTGCGGATAAGCATTCGCTGGTTTGATATTGGCGTTTGCGTACGTTTTCTCTATTCCTGTCAGCCCAGCTATTGGACGCAATTGAAGGGCCATGTAAGTGCCCGTTTAATTTATTTGCGGCTGAAGTTGGTGTCTCGAATTGCTGGACGCGATCCTTTCAGACAGCCAATGCGACACCTCTTAATTATTATTATTTTTTGTCGGCAAAGGTGCAACGCTCACTTATGACAGATTCGAGAGTTTGTTTTAGAGCGCTTTGGCTGCGCCGCATAAATTGCTGAAGACCATGTATATTGAAGCACGCTAATTTCAAAATTCCCCATAAGCTACGTGTTTCGAAACCTGGTTAGAGCAGCGAGGGGTATACTGACAGTCGCGTCACCTATCGACGACAAAACTCACTATAAAACACCACACTTTGAACCTCTCTCTCCCCCCCCCTCCCCCCTAAAAAATGAAGAAATAAATAAAGCAAACAAAAATAAACCAAAGCAAACTACAGATGATTTTCAGGCGATCCGTGACAACGAGTTTCGTCCTGTCGCTCACAGGTGACGCGTCAGTCAATCAACCCACTCCACCCCCCTTGAGAACGATACCAAGCGTGTCCGGAGTTTGACGCGTAGTGTCGGAGCTAAAGTCAAACTCTGGTTAAAGACACACAACTTGAAAGCTGTGTTACGAGAATAAGTTTACCTAATAGCCGGCATGATTCTAACTGGCTTTATTGTCGCCATTGGAGCTCGCTCATGCTCGCAGAAAAGTTGCTGCCTTGCACGACCTTTGCAGCGGGGCTATATGAAATGACCATTCGAACGCGCCATAGAGCTACGCTTGCGTGCCTATGGCTTCTTACCTTCAGTATTGATTCTGCGCAGCCGGAGAATGCCGCCGGTTTCCACCGGTCCGTTTTATTTTGTGCGACCGAGTGACACCAGAACAGGTCGCCAGCAGAACGGGCCACCGGGAACCAAACGTTTTGTCTCAGAGTCTCAGAGGCCAAGTGTTGAGCCGTCTTTTCGAGGGAGAAGGCGAAGGGAATGGCTTTACGTATAGAGTTGGCTTGCTAAGACTGGCTGCGTGACGTAATGCGCCCTCCTAGTTTGTTTCATGCCTCTATATGTTTGTAACGTAATGCTTCCGGCCATGCAGTATCCTAGAAAAATTTCAAGAGGAAACTCAAGCTCTAATGTCTACGGGAGCTGAGATTATGGCGGTTTCGAAAGCCCGGTGTTTCCGAATGCATGGGAATATTGGACGGTAGATGGAACAGCCTTCTGGTTAAACCTTCTAGTTTCAGACATCTTTGCGGCTTTGCAATTACTGATAATTTTCATCAAAATATCGCGTTATAAATGCAACAATAGGTCGTGTCGAAATCCACGCCCCAGCAACTGGATAACAGAAGGAGATCTACAAGGCTATGCTGTTTACTGATTGCATGCGCCGGGA
This sequence comes from Dermacentor silvarum, assembly GCF_013339745.2. NCBI lineage: Eukaryota > Metazoa > Arthropoda > Arachnida > Ixodida > Ixodidae > Dermacentor > Dermacentor silvarum. The sequence goes on from NC_051161.1 coordinate 89,406,899, forward strand.
GCAATTTGGGAGCTGGAAATGCGTCATAGACGCCATGTTTTGTACACCATGTATCGGTGGTGTCTTCTGGCTTCGAACGACTTCCTGACTGTAAACTGGTCATTTTCAACAATTTTTTGCGTTACAAATAATTAAATATACATAAACAAATTCGTCCGACAGCAGGATTCGAACAGAGAACCTCTGGCACAGAAGCCCCGATGTTAAAAACCATTACGCCACGGACACATGCGTCATCAAGCGGCATGAAAACTTTTAAGAATTTCTCGCGGGCAAGCCAGCGCGTTGAGACGCTTGGCGAGTTTCGATTTGGCCACCTCGACGGACGGAACTGCCGCAATTAGTAGGGTTTATGCGTGCTCGCACAGTCGTATTGCCTTCTGCATTTAGAGAAGTATATATTGCTTGAAAATTCAGACCAACAAATGCAGATTAAGCGCAGTAAACAAAGACACAGAAAGGGTCAGACTCCACAAGCACGACGATCACACAAATACATATCTACTGACCATCATTCCCACGAGGGCTTAACTATCGCAGCATAGAGAAAGAAATTGAACAAGAGGGGACACTCGGCAAAAACTGGCAACAGGAAACACGTCGCCATACGTCACGCTATACTTTTGACACCGAACGTTAGCTGCCGCGAGCATCGCAAAAAAAAAAAAAAAAAAAAAAAAAAAGAAAATGAACTTAATTTAACAGGCATTGATTTATTTTTAAAACTCTTTTCTGCGAAAACTAAAACGTTTTGCGTATAAATGAACTTAAGCTTTGCGACTTATTTTCCTTGCCTTACCTAGCCACAGGTCGATGACGCGCCAGTTACATGTGTCATCCGCCAGACACTCCCCCGAAGCCAGCGAGGATGGCTGCACGCGCGTTGGAGCGCTCGCGCGCGGCAACCCGTCTGTCTTATTCTTTTTTTCTTTTTTTAAATGTAACCTGGTTTATTGGGCTCTCGGCGTATTCTTGCGTTCATTCTGCACTGGGACAAGACACCACTGCACTATTGGACTACGGCAACGTGAGAAATCTTGTTTCACAGTCTACGACGCAATTAGGCTTACGGCACGGAACCGAGACTTAAGACGCAGTTAGCGAAAAACAGCTCGGCCATCCTGGCGCAGTTAATTTGAGTAAATGAATCGTGCTGAGGCATGTTTCCGACGTTTCCTAGGGGACTATTGTAACTTATTTCGGTTTTTGAGCCACACTGGCCGCACAGGGCGCCGTGTCGCAGTTAGCGAGAACTCAGCCGCGGTGTGTAGTCTAGTGCATCTTGCTAGGAGAAGTTTGTGCCGCTTTCTCTGACGCCAGACATTACTGAAAAGTAATTTCGTTACTTTCTGGGATACTTTTGAGGCACGCTGGCCGCACAGCGCGCTGTGACGCAGTTAGCGATAAGCAGCTCGGCCGTGGTGATATAGTTTGGCGTGTAATGAATCTTATAGAGGGTCAAGTTTGTGACGTTTTTTGTGGCCCCGCAACAACATATACCTTCTTTCGGTACTCACGCCTGTTGAAAACGCGATGGGCGATTGCCAAGAGTGATAACATGGGAGTGTGCTGCTGGCGCCGGCAGAACGCGCGAAAGATAACGCCGAGGAACATATCACACTTGTAATTCGAAAATTACGTCTTCTAATAAAGGTGGATTCACACTACCGGACGGAGGAGGAATTTTCGCAGCGGATGGCGTATCACGTGACGCGCGCGTCATCAAAACGTGCCACCCTCGCCTAGTCCGGGCTCCTCCGCTCGCGGTTCGGATTGAAAATGCTCGCCGGTATTTCCATCCGTCCGTTTGGCGGTCGTCTGACCTCAATTTAGCGTAGTCAGCGTCAAACCTGTCAACATCGGACGCATTGGCGTGGCTACGATGGCGCGTTATCGGCTTGTAGCCACGTGTGATTTCGTTGTGCAGCAGTGACCGCGTGTCTTTTGTTGTGATGCAGCGGGAAAGGCGAGTCGTGGTTGCGCGCGCACTTCTTTTTACTCAGACCACGCAGCCTGCGTGACTTCAACATGAGTGAGGTGCACAAAAAAAAAAAAAAAACGCTAAGTGACGAGGCAACCGTCACTCTTTTGGTTCTTGTTGAGGGATTCATAGCACTATGGAATATAGGGCACGCCGAGTATGTAAACGCGCAGCTGCTAATAAACATTGGAGTCGAGAGTAAGCACGCGGATTCCGCAAACGGCGGTCCGGCTGTGCGAATGCGACCTAACTCGGCTGCGCCGGATTCAAGTGCTGATGTCACTGTTTGTCCGCGGAGCAGGCGGGATTTTGCCCTCGCGTGTGTATCCACCTTTAAGGACTGAAAACAGGCTTTGCACCCACGCATTTCTCTTGAGTGCCTGTTGCGTCCGTCTCTGTGTATGTCACGTACCGTCGCATAACCTGAGGCCAAGTTGTGAAAACGCGAAGTCGCCCGTGTAGTTGTGGTGCCAAAGTGCAGGAAATAGTGCCCGGAAAGGGGGGAACGCTTGGAAATCAGATGTTTTCATATATGTTTGGGATGAGTCGGGTATTTTCTACGCCATGTGTGTAAAAGCGAATTGCTTTTGTTTGTAATGCCGCCCATTCACCGCTTTCACACGTTTCGCCTCGCAGTATTCCTATGTCTAAATACTAAAATTACTCATGCTTGTAACATGCTGTTACGTGCTTGCAAATGTAACATGCTTGTAATTTACTTTTTTTTTCAGCTGGTACCGTCCGGTGGAGCTTCATATAGGAACTACTGCCTTACCTGCTGGTGTCACAACGTTGGATGAACGCACAAAAAGCGCGGAACGAGCTTTTATATAGAGCAAAATAAATATTTCCTCATTGCACAAAAGGTCTTGCGTCTACTTTGTGAAATTGCACGTGGCACAGATTCGATGGGACTTTACGATATCGTTCGCAATCATTTTTACTAAATAATAAACCGATTCTGCACGAAGAGCAAAAAAAAGAAAAAAAAAAAGGAAAGAGGGGGGGGGGGGGGCGCAGCCGGCGTGCTAGCTCAGCGTTCAAAATACGCGCGCCCAAAACCGGAAGTGATGCAAGTGATCGACACCGACCGCTTGGCACGCTGCAGTCAATTCGGCCGCTGGGCCCTATGGGAGTGTCCCCTCTTGTTGAATTCCTTTCTCTATGATCGCAGCGCCAGAGCTCCCTCTAGTAATTCTTGTAAGTAACTCTAGGGCGCAAAGGAAGCTGAAGCGCCGGAAGCAACTGCAGGAGGCGGAAACACGTCATCGCCGCCATGTTTCAGGCACCACCTATTCGCAAGGACTACGAATGCGTTCTTCTTCTTCTTTCTGGGGTTTTACGTGCCAAAACCAGTTCTGATTATGAGGCACGCCGTAGTGGAGGACTCCGGATTAATTTTGACCACCTGGGGTTCTTTAACGTGCACTACAACGCAAGCACACGGGCGTTTTTGCATTTCGCCTCCATCGAAATGCGGGCGCCGCGGCCGGGATTCGATCCCGCGATCTCGTGCTCAGCAGCGCAACGCCTTAGCTGACTGAGCCACCCTGGCGGGTAACTACGAATGCGTGCAGATACGAGTACTAATTACATTGCTGTGTTTATAAAACTATGATTTCTCGGAAATTTACAAAGATAAGGCGTAAAAAGTGACACCGCAAGGACGTCTGAAACCACGCACACGAATATTGGAGAAATCCCTGTAATAACCATCATACCCACGGTATATAGCTGGGCGATCGCGTCGCCAGAGCTCCCTCTAGTAATTTCTGTAGGAAACTCTGTCTGCTGCCGGCGTCTACTCGAGTACACTGCAGTGAAGGTGTTTTTGCGAAGTAACTCTGCTGTATATAGGAATCACCGAGGAGTTTTACTGAAGCGCTGTGTCTTCTTCTTCAGACTACAGGAGCGACGCTGTGCTGCACTCGATGGTAGGGGGCTTTCACACGAGCTCCAACGCATAACGCTTGAGCGTGTGTGTAAGAAGGGTTCCTACACTCGATGGTCTCGAGCAAGTCTTTTGAGTCGAGGGTAGTTTGCGATTGCGGGGCGAATACTAACACCAACTTAAAGCACACAGCCTCAATTCAGCCCACAGCAAGACGGCGAATTTCTTTTCTTACGTCTGACTTCTTGCTTCCGTCGCACTTTTTTCCCTTTCCGCACCGCATGGTGAAATAGCGAAATATATGAAAGCATGTAGACTCTTTATGAGAATGAGAAGCACGGGAAACTACTTCGTCGAAAATTTGTCTATTTTTTCCCTACACAAACCAATTGCTGCTGGCCCAACTGTAGCGCAGAAGTACCTCAATCATGTCTGTTAATCATGTATTTTAATCATGTCTGTTACATCGCATGGGATTGACTGAGATCCATCTACAGTCACTTATTCGCGGCCAGTTAAAATGCTTGATCGCTCGGGCACGTTGGTTATATATAAAGGAAAAGTGAAAGTGCAGAGTGATTGAGAAGAACGTTGCATTATGCTTCCATTTTGCCTTTTAACAACGTAATTTAGAATGTTGGCAGAGGCGATCACTTCTTGCTTGTAATTCTATTTAAGTGCTGTAAAGCATGCCACCATGTACTCTTTGTCACTGTCAAACAGCTGTTGCTAGCACGCTCCTAAGTCATATGAGCAATGCGTGCGTCTATAAGTTATCCTTTTCAGATTTGCTTATATTATATTGTTGAAATGGCGTCTGAAGCCAGTGCTATAGCTATGTGTGTCATCGTCTTTATACCCTTCCTTTTCCGGTCCCCCCCCCCCCCCCCCCCAAGAAAAAAAGAAGAATGATCAAAAACATATCTACTGGTAGCCTCGGTTTATGCCTCAGAAGCTCGTGCTTGAAATCACGCAAGGTAATTAAAGTTTTAAACAATTTCTACGCAATCTATTGGTGGTATATGGCATGCTTTTGTTCTGCTCACATAACATAGACTCGCAACTCTTTGTTTCATACAAAGTTCGCGCCGCGGTGCAGCGTTTCTACGTAATTTCACAAACAAACAGACTCTGATTAGCTCAGAGTAGAATGATGTCGCCAATTACGAATAATACGCAGCAAAGCGCTTGCGATTAGGACAAATAACAATTGTGCAAGAGCACACTCACAATTCAACAGATGGAAATACGTACGTGCTCCGCGCGCTGCGTTTCACTGCAGCGCATACCTGTGTTTGGTGCTGCCATCTCGTGGTGGGGGCATATCCTAGTGACAGCGACATGTGTCCTTCAAAAGCCCTTCAGTGAGTGCGGTCACTCCGGGACGAAAGATAGAGCTCTTCGATGACAAATGCTCGTCGATAACGCTCGGCATGTCGGCGGCTACGATAGCTTCACTGGACCTCGCCTAGCCGGAAAGGTCTCGAGATGGTACTTCGAACAACCTCACCGATTACTAGACAAAACTAGCCGGCCATGACACTAATTACTCGGAATACCATTGTTGCTGATATGCAAGGCGAAAATTTTCCGTTATAGTTGGCAATTTTCGCACGACTCTTTCTTACTGCACTAACCAAGATAACTAAGGTTCGTTGCAGGAACTGTAAATGATACTATCATGTGAAGAAGCTGCGTTCGGGGATACAATGCTTTAGTCCTCACCTCTCTAGCTGTTCACTCTGGCCCGTGATATTGTCACACCGTACTCCATCGAAACTGTTTGTTTTTCTTTCAGACACACCGCTTTAAGATCGTTTAAAATATACTAGCGTTCTTCTTAGTACCAGTAACTGTCATTAATCTATCCGGTGCCACCAACAAATGTAAAACATCCGCAGCCACAAGCTCTACAAACAAATCTTACAATACTCCAAAGAAGGCAATAAGAAGTGTCCGTTGAGAACAGCATGGGAGCAGCGTCGGGAACAGCCTTTACCGTCGACCACATACGCTTTTGTAAGCGCGGCCTGGTGACAAATTGTTGAGGACGACTAAATTCAGGTACACTGTGCGTAACAACGCATAGCACGCCTTTCTGTGGTGACACACTCATTCACTTAACGATTCATCTCTCACCGACGTCACGCTGAAAAAGAAATTAAGATGGAACACTCCCGGCTGTATCGTTTTTGGGCAGTATTGAGCGACATCACAACTGTCAAAATTTTTCACTGGTTGGCCTTAAGCTTCTGTCTGCTCTCCTTGGAGCCGACGTCCAGATCCTGAGCATATTCATCGACGAATTCTTTCATGTGGCCCGGTTCGACGTTCTTGCTGATCTGGTAGAAGATGAACCAGTCGGCGGTGCTAATGGTCTGCACGATTTCTCGAAGGTTCTCCGAGTCGACGTTGCGATTTCGACTGTACATGATGTGGAAGCGCACGGAGCTGGACACGATAACGACCATCCTGTAGATTAGAAAGAGGCCCGTAATGATGGTCAGTATGACGAACCAGAACCAGAGGAAGACGTAGATTTTCTCGTTGATGATGTTGATGGGGAGCACGCAGACCGCGTCGTGCTTCTGCAGGTCTCCGGAGGTACCGAACATGTGAAAGGTACACTTGGTCATTCGCGGGAACACCTTGATCATCGGGTCGTAGCGGGCCTCCCAGTGCCATTCGGTGAACTCGAGGACGCGCGCTCCGTAGGTGGAAAACTCTCCACCCAGAAACCTGTCCATGACGAATATCTGTGCCACTACGTTGACGAAGTAGAGCATCTCGGTGAACACGAACCCGAAGAAGTAGCCCCCGTGGTAGCCCCTGTTGGCGACCAGGTAGTCGACGACCATGCCACGGGCTTTCTCCAGGGTCGCTCTGTCTTGCATGGGAGACGATAGCTGCTCCGTGAGGCTCTGGATGCGACGACCCTCGATGGTCTTCCAGAGGTAGCGGGGAACGTAGAAGAAGAGCGCCTGCAGCATGAGCACGAAGCATACCCACTGGTAGTAGCCGTGGTACACTTTGGGATCGCCTTCGGTGTGAGGAGCCACTCCCGGGTAGGCCACATCGTCGCCCAGTTTGCCGTGCCACGCTGTGGCCACACTGAAGGTTTTGTGTATCCAGCAGTATGTGTCTAACAAGTTCCCGGGAACCGCGTCCTTGCTGATGCAGTCGATCGGATCGCCCACGTACTGCTTGCCAGTCACGAGTATGCTGAAGGCCAGCAGCACCCCCACGGACGCCTTGTGGTGCATGCGACACATGAGGTTGTCGGTGATGACATACTTGGTGGTGAAGTAGGACTTGAGCGAGCCGAGAAGATCCATGGCGTCCGCCTCCGAGCACCGCCGGCGAAGGCACTGCGACCCAGGTGCCCGGCTACGCTGTTAACGCTATCTCACACCGAGTCGGCGACATAATCCTTATCGCCCGAACAGGCAGGCTGGTGTTGAGCTGTTGTTCGACAGATAGCGCGACGAGCGCGACAACCTCGAGTTTGTAATCTTTGCGTTGAGTACTGGAGTACCGTGAGGCGTTGCCAGGAACTTCGGGGAACCTGAGATATCAACCGGCGCATTGGCAAGGTTGGCTGATGCCCTGCAACGTCCGTAAGGACAACGCCCAAGCAATGGACGAAAACAACCAGGGGCAGGCATGTGGTCTTTTTCCAGCAGGAGAAGTCCTTTGAAGACTTTCGAAGAAGACGACATTTGAAGAATAAGATAATGAATGCGTCTCTTGCAACATAGTGGAGTACATCGCATATAGTAGATCCTTGAGTACGCAAGGAAGCAGATGGCATTATTATAGCTTTGGCACTTGGCGAATACTAGTTTGCCACCGCAGCAAAATGCTATGAGGAATTATTCTTGCATATGCCATGACCATGTTCTGGAGGTGTAGAGCTTGCATGCGCGCGGTTAAACTACAAGGCAATGCAACGTACCGCGAACTGGCGTAAGTCACGATTTGGAGACTGCAAGCCGTCTAATTGGCTACCAGCTTGTAGCTTATAAATGAAATTACACGCTCTTAAATATGCATGCGTGCGTGTTTAGCTCACACACTTATACCCCACAAGAACGCTGATGGTGGGACTCACGTATTCTAACAGACGTCGTTCGCTATATACTGAAAGTCAAAACACTTGCAAAAACGCAAACGGAGCATAGACATATCTACTATAGCTCTTCCCGGAACCCTGAGTAAAAGGCACTTATCAGATATCTCAATTGAACAGGAACATTTATCCGGTTCTCAAGTTTTGGCATGGCAGTCCGTAATTTTACAAGCAGCCACTGTGATTAGCTCACACGCGAAGGAGCAGCGGTTACGTAGAGAAAAAGTGCACTGAGCTCTCTGGGATTCAGTTTGCTGTAGCCACTGGAAGCACTTTTGGGCAATGAGCGACGGTTTTTAAGTATCCAGAACCAAGCGAACGGTCGAACGACTGTTAGATGATTGAACGATCAACAGCGAGTGACTGGGTCACATGAGGGCCGAGCTGCACGCCGTATCGCGCGTCAAATCGCTGAAATGGCGTTTGACTTTGATAGATTCACTAAATATACAGCAAACATAAGTATCTCTAAAATTGCATAAGCGGATGCATATGGTTACGAGTAGCGGCTGCGAAAGCTGTCTAAGCTGCCATATTTCACTTTTTGAAAACCGGCACAAGGAACGTCGATTTATCGAGGTTGTATTTGAAAAAAATAGGTATAATTGTGAGCGCGTCTGAGTGCTGTTTGCTCTTCATAAATGAATCAAGCACTGAAAAGACGTGTTTTTGTGCATTAGGTGACTGAACTATGAGGAGAAAAGCATTTAAGCGTTACATTTGTCGTTTTTTTCTCCCGCTTTTCACTGCTTAGCTTACGTATCTTGAGCTCCGTAGAGAGCAAGTAACTGCTCGCTGTAACCGATAAAGCGCGTGCACTGCATTTTCGGCTACGCTGTAGCAGTAGAGCACCCAATGAAGTAGGCCATGACCCCCCAAACTCCATATTTACCGTGTCGTAACCGATATTTCGTGATATCAATGTGTCATATCGCGGTCATTCGGTTTTTAGTTACTTCACATATTATGTAATGTGTTACAATTTGAGGCATGTAAAGAGTCCTACTGTGCCTCTTCACTTTCTTTTTTTTCTCTGCGTCACCTTCCAGCAGACGTCCAGACGCAGCTTCAGCAACGACTTTTCCTGCACCGCTGCAGAGTGCCCAAAGCACTTGCTTATGGTCAGCGCGTAATGCTTTGTAGGAGGTTACATCATTCCGCGATACCATTCCGCAATATGTAAACATTTTCTGCGCTGTTTTTCCTTTCAACCTCTATGGAAGCTGTTACATGCATACGGACGTTACATCGATATGTGGCGGAGGCCAGCCACGTCTAATGCGGCCGTGGCTCTTCGCCGGCCGGCGCCGCAAGGTCGGCGGGGCACATTCTGTCTTGCATCTGCCGCACGCCACTTTATTTCCCGCTGCGGAGCTCCAATGGCACCGTCACGCAAAGCAGCGAGAAGGCGTTCGCCCTGCGGCGCGGACCGTTTCCAGCACGGGAACTTCGGCTCCATCGGTGGTCGGCGTCTGTTCGTAGCAGCTTCACGCGATCTACACGTTTGTTTGGCTTCCCGAATAACCAAACGAACAAACATGCAGCCCAGCCTTCCACGCCTGTCCGGGCAATCTTCACGCCGACAAGTTTCACGGTGGTGCTTCGCCTCGTCTTCGCTCATCTCCTCTCTCGTCGTTCGTCGTGAAAACGCTATACGGTGGTCGCGCTGTTTCTTGTTTGCTTGCTTGCGGTGTAATCGAACAAGCAGCAAGTTGCTTTGGGGGCCGCTTCGCGCTAGGGTCGTGTCTCTGTCGGAGCACCTGTAGCGATGGCCTCCGTGATGCTCGGAGGAAAAGGAAGAGAAAGAGACGGGGGGCGCCGACCGCAGCCAATTTTGCAAGGCGGCGTCGACGCTTCCTGGGTGGTTTCTCTTTGGAGGCCCTGTGTAGGGCCGGCACGCCGTCGTGGAGGTAGGCGGAGAAGGTGGTGCAGCGGTAGGTGTGATTCAACATTGGCACGAGTGTTGCCCCGTCAGAAAACCCTGCTAACGTGCCGAAGGAAATGTGCGTTACGCATATCAGATCTGCTTTTTGTTTGGTATGAAGTGGATAGTCTGGCTGGGTCTGTTTGTCTCCCGCGATCAGTCGACATGAAGAGAAGTGTCAAAAGGACACATCATGGACTCTAGTTGAAAGTACCAACAGTATAAATTGAAACGCAAGCAGAGACGAACGCTTGCTACACGTAATTACGTGGAAGTGCGACCTGAAATCGCTGTGCGAGCATGCATGTGAACCTGGAAACGAAACAATGCATTTGACTATTTTCATAGTCGTAGGCGTGCGTTTCGCATTTTAAGATTAAGAACTGGGAGGAAAAAATCGGTGGTGATTTAGCGTTAAACGCGATAGAAATGCGGTAGCATTACGTCGCAACTCTTTGAGGTCCCGGATGTAGATTTAAATCGCATTCAACCCATTGCTAAGTGTTGTTCAGGAGCTCACTCGGCACACGTACGTCCTTCCACCACAGCGTCCCCATTATAACTCCTCATACAATTTAACTTAATTTAATAGTATACGCATAATATATCAGTTGTTTCAGAAAGTGCTAAGTTGTTGTTAAAATATAACTGACACTAAAATCCTTACATCTCGCCTTTTGTGAATTGTTAGGTAGCTCTCAACTCCGACATTACGGTATGAAACCTCGATTCCTCGATCGCGCAATGACACATTGATTACATCGGATTTTATTGCCTCCAGTTCAATGCCCGCGCCAAATGCAGCGCGTGGCTTCGAGCGCGAAGCAGATAGCAGGTTACATTAGGGAAATCGCAATTGGCCGTCATTTGGCATCGCAAAACCCTGAGGTGCGCGCCTTTTAGCGCAGTGCATATGTACGAAGGCCATACTTCGAGTCGTTAATGAGTGAGTCAATCTAAAGTATAGGCGCTGCGCGGTGTAACGCCTCAAGGCGACACGGGAGAAATTTTCGCCGCTCATGTCTATAAGCAGTTCGGACCAAAACAACAGCTGCTGTATGTGCGTGCGTATGTGTGCTAGTGTGCGTGTGTGCTAGTGCGTGTGTGACTGTGCGTGTGCGCGCGCACGCGCGTGCGGATGCCTTGTGAGGTGCAGCGTTTGTGCCTCATGTAAACGACAGCGTAAGCTCAGTGCCTCGCCCAGCACGCAGCGCCCGGACTTTCATCTGCCCGACTGCTACAACCTCGGGTATACGGCCGCAATACCGACACAACGGCGGCGGCTCGCTCGCGTCGCCCGCCGTTCACGATGCTGGATAACGACTCCCTCCTACAGCAGCGGCCGCCGTCCAGCGCAGTGCGCACGCGACGGCTGTTTGCCGCGAGCCGCCCCGTACTGTAAACTTTCATGGGCGAGCGGCGCTGTGACAGACGCAACAAAACGATGCCGGCAATCCGCCGCCGCTGTACCGAGTGTCGGTAATTCCATGTGTACCGCGAGTGCACGTGTGCTTCTGCTGCTGCATCGTGTGCGGCCGGCTTCCTTCCTGCATCCCGCGCACGAGACGGGTGGTGTTAGGCGTCGGCCGTCCCACTGACCCCGTTCGGAAAGCACAGCCCCCTTGCCAACACTATACTCGATGGCTGCCGACCCGGTGCGGAACCGGAGGTGATCCTCGGGAACGGCTACTCGCCGGAAGTTTCTACAGCGATGACCCTTCGGAGTTTATGCGTTTTGCACAAACTTATGAGGACAAAGAACGGCAGTATCGGTGGCTATGGCGTCTGGCCGCTGAGCATGAGGTCGAAGGTTCGATTACCTGGCCGCGGTGGCCGTATTCTCATGGAGTCGAAATGAAAAACTGCTCGTGCTGCCGTGCTTTGGATGCACCCGACAGAACGTCAGGCGGTCAAAATTAAACCGGAGCCACCCCTTACGGCGGGCCTCAATCGTCGTTTAGGCACGTAAATACCACAGAATTTAATTCCTAATTAAATCCTACAGTTTATGTGGACAAATAAAAAAAAAGTCGCCATGCTTCAGGAGAAGGTTCGCTGGAATATGCGAGTTGCGCCCTATTCGCGTTAATGCATCCAGTAGAACGGTCCGCGTTGCGTCAGGGACCATCAAACCCTCCCCTGTATATTTTAAGTTTCTTTTTTTTTATGTGTAAGGAAAAGGGCGGATGCATGTTGATTGGCCCACTACAATGAAACTGCGAGTACTGTTACAAAGCTCTGGCGTGCATTGGTATAAATATTCTAGAAGTGAATACGTTGATAAAATTTCTTTCACTAATAATAATAGCTGTTATATTTCGTCGTTATAATGACTTCTCCTTCCGGACCGTTTGTCTACATCAGTTCGTGTTCAATACTCTGACGTCCGAGGCCCTCGAGCACTCACACTTTCCTCCTTTAATACTTCGTTGGGGCGGTAAGGAAGAAACCATTGCTCATAAATAATGTATCCCACTGCCTGGCCTGCGTGCAGAGAAATAGGGTACTGTGTCCGGAGAGGCTCGTTCTACACTGTGCTCAACCAGCTGACCGGCGGCTGTCGAAAGAGATAATTATGCTGCAGCAACTGCACCCTTCATCAGGTCATGCAAGCATTACTTTCTTGCTATCCATCTGTCACGTGTGAATGCCTAAACACTTCCTCTCATTGTTTCTTTTCTCTCCTCCCTGTTTTTGTGACCCCCTTTGCATCCACCCTCGTTCACTGTGGAAACCGGAATCTCGCATCTAATTAACCTTCCACCTTTTCCTTTGTTTCATTGTACCTGATGCCCGCATGTTCCATAAGCAAGGAACATGCGGGCATGAGGAAGGCGAAATGTAGCCAGATAAGCAAGTTGCAATGTCCGCAGGGAAAGCACACAAGTGAAACTTAATTCTCCGTTGAACAATGCAAGTTGTAACTTCCAGGGAAAGACTCCTCGCAATAATAAAAAAAAGCGGGCAAGTTTGCACTCGGTCGTGCTAAGCGTTGCCTAGTAACCGCCGGCGAAAGTGCGCGCTCACTTCGCCGGACACAGACACGGCTCCGCCGAGCACCCACCAGCTGCGTGCTACTGCGCATGCGCCGTGACGTCATCCAGGCGTGTCGTCTGCTGCGCGCCGCCTGTACACTTTGCATAGCTTTCGCCCAGTGTGCATGCGCTTGGCCTCGGAGTTTGCCATAAAAGGGGCTGCGCCTAGTCGTGTCAACTTTCGCTAGATATCGAGCGGCTAGCCTCCAACGCGTTCGGCGTCGGCAAGCAACAGCGTTCTTGGCACTGTGCCAACATTGGTTAGCCTGCTTGCGTTTGTGGCATGCCAAGAACGCTGTCGCTCGTAGGCGAAGATGCGTCCAGCGCTAGTCACGCGACATGTCGCTAAAGGGAAGGTACCTCCGCAAATGATCGCTCGAGAATACCTTCTCTACATGCGTAGTTAAATTAAACCATGTTAAGACGTAGAAGCGACCAATTTATTACCTAGCAGTAGCAGCCTGTAATACTTGAGGACCGACAGTTTCGCTGTGACTAAGCTTTGCACGACCGAGTGCAAACTTGCCCGTTCTTTTCTGTTGCTTTTTTTTCTATCCCCCGTTCGGCCACCGCCGCCATGGATGTGCGGAGGCGAGAGCCATCTGGTGGTGGTGCAAGAAACCCAGCGGCAGTGACGTCGCACGCATCCTCCACTGTGATTGGTTGGCCTATTCAACAAGAGACCAACCACTTCACAGCACTCACGGTCACCAACACCCGGAGAGGTTCGCAAAAGGCTTCGCTTTTAAAATCATATTTTCATATCTTCACTACTGCATGCGCGGCCTTATCCTCCTCTGGAAAGCTTCAAGAAGACGAAATCAGCGATAATCTTTCAATGGGTAGTGTCGAACTTTACTGAAAACAGCCTGGGGCATTAAATAATTTAAAAGAAAGTCAAAGGCGTCCAGAAAATAGCAATGCAGACATGCCTTCCTTGCGGATTGTTTATTACGAGTGTCACAATTTATTATTTCAAAAGTCTCCAAATGCGAAGCCTACCATTTTATTTGCTTCCTGCACAAACCTGTCCGTAATTACACCACTAATGTAATCAAAGGTTAAAGTCGATTTCCGCGTTTCTCTTTTCAATATAGGCTGCTTGATACCGCCGCAAAAATAGTCCGTTAAATTTTTGATGCCATTAACACACGCACAAGCACGCACGCACGCACGCACGCACGCACGCACGCACGCACGCACGCACGCACGCACGCACGCACGCACGCACGCACGCACGCACACACACACACACACACACACACACACACACACACACACACACACACACACACACACACACACACACACACGCACACACACACGCACGCACGCACGCACGCACGCACGCACGCACCTGTGCCTTTGTGGTATACAAAACACACTGAACGAGACGTTAGAGACATCATGACAGAGCCATCCATGCATATTTTGCGCATCTCGATAGTTGGCTTCAATAAATTTCCTGAAGAGCAGCTACATTGTTTACCCGAAGCCCCGCTGTTTATCCACTTCCGTGTATTGTTCTTCTTATTCTTTTTTCGCGATCTTTTTTTGCATATTGTCGCTCCTTTAGCTTGTTTTAATACATTGTGACGGTGCGTTCTTTCTATTCGTGCTATTAAGTGTGCCTTTGAGAGAACCTTATTTGTCGCAGCACTTGTTCTCTTGTCTGATTGTTACGCGGAGATCTCTGCGCTGTTGCAACGGTATCCTTCCTGTTTTCGTGTCGCAGCTTTTTTGTGGTAAGTGAAGCAAGACGCAGATCAGAAACACGCACAATGTGCTCACGTCATACACACGCGATTCTCTCATTCCGCGGACTTTGTGCGGGAAAACGTATGCTCTGCGACTATTAAAATGTACTGAAAGATCTTGCTAATCACAGTGCGTCCATGCAACATTTCCTAGTTCGTACACTATCTGCAAGCAGGGATCACTTCAAGAAGCTCGACGTACGCGAAGCCTTCGGAACTCCTCAGGATGACGGCCACAGGCTTACAGCTCGTCTTCTCGCCTCAGCCACTCCCTTCTCAGTCGGGAAAAGGTCCAAAGGGGCCGAGCTAATGATCGCAGTGCAATTCCGCGTTCCTCGTGTAGCGCGTTTTGCGGATGTCGCACTTATCTACGAGGGCTCTTGCATCTCACTGCGTACACTATAGGAAGACGCGATTATAATCGTTCTGCGTGCGAGGCCCAATCTCCGATGAAATCTGGCGTAACGCTTGCCGAGAACTTGCGGTCCGCGCTAGCGGCACGTTAGAGCTATACGCGGAGAGTTGCGTGATCCACCGCCCGGAGCGTCGCCTCGCGTGACTCGACGAATTACGCGCGTCATTAGCGTTTGCACAAGAACGAAATCACTGGCATCCAAGACAAAGTCTACGGTTCGCTCCGCGGTGTGTGACCAGCGGACGTGCAGTCACGCAACGACCGACGAACGCGTAGCCGTGCAATCACCTTGAATCCCGCTATCGTCCTCTGCGCTTTCTCGCTGCACGATGACGTACTGTCCTGCTCATCGCTAAGTATGACCACCAAAGTGCCTCCGGCGACTGGGGCGAGTAGGCAATGTAAATTGCAGTGTTGGTTGGTTGGTTGGTTGGTTTGCCTTTAAACGTGAAATGTGTTGCCAAACAAGGCTTCTTCTTCCTTCTCTTAGCCATCCTGACTTTCGCGTCTTACCGTTGGCTTCGTTTAAAAGCTTTCGCCTATAGGTGAAAGTTGCCGCTGCTAATGGTTGTATAGTGATACTACTTTTGTGCTGCTGTCTTGTGACTGTGATTGAAAACTTCGCGAGTTGGTCGATCTTCATAGTAAAAAGCAGCGCGAAAGTAACGGCAGCACAGGCTCTGAGAAGTACACAGGACAGGCGCTGATGTGCTATGTACTTCTATGAGTGCCTGTACTGTGTACATCTCTGTCTTGTGTTGCCGCTCCTCTTGCGCTGCTTTTCACTATGAACCTCTGATCAGCATTATTCCCTCGACAAGCATCATGCATTGCTTGCGTCCTCGAGTGATGCAGACAGCTAACAGCCACCTACGACGAGGCTGTGCTCGTGTCATTTGCTACAGCTGCTACCACGCCAACTCAAACAAGCTTCGCATCGTTTAGATTGAACACTGCGTTGGAACACTGCTCTTTTTTAGGGCGATAACTTTCGTTCGCTTATTCTCCACTTTGCGGTTTGTATGTTTGTGGACGCTTACAGAAGAAAAGTGAACTTAAGCAACTACTTGGTGAGGGCTATAGTTGGTTGATCTTTATAACTGAGCTCAAAGAGTGCGGCTAAAACAGGGGCACACAGAGAAACAAATACCACCGAACAAGCGCTGACTGCCAACTGAATTTTAATGCGATTAGCATTATTTTGCCTACTTCAGCGGTTTTGAACACATCCGTTCGTCCGTCCCATCCATCCGTCTGTCCATCCATCCCATCCATCCAGCCATCCGTCCGTCCGTCCGTCCGTCCGTCCCATTCATTCATCCTCTTACACCGACCTAGCTCCCAAGTTGTCTACCTGCTTGGGCCACTTGGTATATGTGCTTGTGGTCGAGCTGCCGTCGTGGTTGTTCCTTCGTCATCATTCCAGCTTCATGATCTGACTATCGTCATGCCGTCGTGGTCACGCCTCCTATTCCAACCCAGAGGCACAAGTTGCCTAATAGCCGTCATACAGGTATGTGCTCGTGGTCACGAATCCATCGTTATCCTTGCATCGTTGTCATTCTATAGCTTCGTCAGCTGACTCTCGCCATCGTCGCCATACAGTCGTCGTGTATTCGTTGTACCACCGCTGTCGCGATGCCGCCATATGGTCGTTTCGTCGTTTCGTTGTCGTCATTCTAACTTCGTCATCCACCTATCGTCATGCCTCTCTGTCTCATGTTCGGTGACGAGCTGGGACGATCCCACTGTGCGGGAACCATCGCCTCCGGGATCGCCTCGAGCCGCTTGGCAACCGCACAGTGATTTCGAAGGCAACGCAGAACTGTTCTGTCAGCAGTGCATGGCCGCATTGTTAGCAATCTGGAGGGCACTTATAAAGTATAATACTGGCGCCTCGCTTTCGGAACTCACTGATACACCATTTCGTAACTCAAACCAATATCCGCCCTTGATTTCGTTGCTTTGGTATATGCCCGTGTTCGTGAAGCAAATTTTCAACGCGCGCGCCAAACGGAACTTTCTTGATCACGTTGGCCAGGACCTATTACAGTTTCCACAGCACACCCCATTTCACAGCACGCCTGCTCATAGATCTCACTGTTCTTTATAATCGCAGCGGTGCCTTGTAAGACTGCTGGGACTAACGCGTGATTAAACCGACAAGAGGAGCGCTTAGTGTATTTTGTCTCCTCGCGTGTCTTTTATCTCATCGACACGGCATGCAGTCTCAATGAATCACAGGCACTCACTGCTTCTTTGATCCAAGTGCGCTGCCAATACGGCCGAGTCCTTTGGCCCGAAAAACACTTCGATATATTGAAACAGGTTATTTTTCTTTTTATTAGACACCGCCGCACTTGTGTTGAGCGTACGCCTAAAACCTCGCGACATGCTGGAGCCTGCCGAGAACCAGAACAACTAAGCAGAAAATAATAGCTCCAAAGAAGGGGATTTGAAGATGATTGCTTGGCGTAATGGTTTTTGATCTTGGCTCGTAGGTAGTCGCTCGTGCGGTGATCTGGCGCAACCTTCGCTGCGAGGGTTGTAACACGATCCACGCAGATAGGGCGTCGGCGACAGTCTCGTCTACAGACGTGAGAGTAGTCCAACAGCTGATGAAGCAATGGCCAAGTGGCTACGAGAATGGCTTTTCGGCACGGTTCTGCGCAGGGCGCAACACGTGGCCGTTGCGTAAGTATGGCGTATACTACGAGCGGCGACAATGAAGGGAGAAGGAATGGGACGGGGGTTGTCGTATGGCGACATTGACAGATCGCCTATATGCGGACGCTGTGAAAAGGCGAGCCCCGAACACAATGGATCGTTTTCACTCACTTCTTCCTCCAAGAAGAAGATTACCTCTCACACACCGGGTCACGCATGCGGTGCGGAAGTGCATGTATGCGACAGACAGCGTGTCAGGTGATTTGGAGCGACATTTAGTTAAGAATCGGTTACTCTGTAAAGCCGAGTGCAGAAACTATTCCTGTTCTTATTTAACAGTTGAAGTTAATTGGCAGTCAAGCTCTTTTTCGAGGTACTTGCTGTGCCACTCGATATTACTGTCATTGCTTGCCCGCATTTAATAGGCTCGTATTTATGTTTCAATTTACAGCAAGGATGCGGGTGCTATAAATCTCTGCTTCACGTCTCAGGAAAGCATGTGCGGGCCTGTGTGAACCTCTTCAGCGGCGTGTACCAGCTGACAACAGTTGTACAGAGTGATAATTTTTAAGTTTTATGGAATGTTTAAACATCGACTGTGGCAGATAACATAATTCTAGTCCTTGAGCTCCATTGTTCAGAGAGGCAGACATTACTTGGACGAAAATCGAAACACATATTCACCGAATTGACGAAAATTCACTAATTAACATCTTAATTAATCGCCTTATGGTACATATTGCAATTTTCGAATTGTAACCGTTAGTCAGTCCGTTAGGCGTATCCACTTGGAATAAATTTCGAGAACGACACCAGTTTGGAGATATGCGCCGTCAAATTCGCCGTAAAAATACGCTGTTAGTCCACTAACTTCTTCATCAAAACGCTCTTTTATGCATTGAAGCACAACAGTAACTGGAGTGCCCATGTATTTCGTCCCACACTTTCGGAAATAGTATTGATAATATGCCGAAACTGCATGTGTCACCCTGGAAATTAATTTCAAGTAGATGTGTCTTGCAAACTCAGAGGCTACAATTCGTACATTGCGATATGTACCTAAAGTAATTAATTAAAGTGTTTATTAGTCGATTCTTCTTATTTAGTTCAATATGTACTTCGATATATCGTGCTGGTAATATCCACCTGTTAGAGTAATCCAGCTCAACGACAAGAATTATGCTACCTGCCACAGGCGATTTCTAAAAATTCAGTAAGAACTTGAAAATGATCACCCTGTGTATCAGAAAAGTCGAAAGCGATACTGCGTTTTCTCGGCGAAAAACAAATTTTGTGAATTGTAGTGCGGTTGCTGTGTTTATAACTAGAGTTCGAAGTTCTCAAACTGCGTTTCAGTTTAGAACAGCTGGCTCCCAGTAAGAGTGAGCGAGTCAACGCGTTATTGTGAATGGAACTTCGGCCAAATCGACACCGAGTCTACGAGACAAACGTCGGCTTCCCCCTCTGGTTTCCTAAACAAAACGCTGAGGGAACACAAGAACGACTTAACGAAAGGAATAACATCTAACCTAGTGGTGCACTGCAACGGCTGCGGCCGTAAGCCTCAGTTTGAAGAGGGAAATGTGCTGGATCGCGATCACGATCGGAGAACGCGGGAAATGTCTGACGCCTAATGTATTAAGAAATATGGTGACACGTGCGTGAGAGATATACGTTGTCTGGCCGTCTGGACTGTATAGCCTCGTCGATAGTTGTGGAAGGCGTGCCAATGCTGCTGCTCTGCGCATACTAAATACTTTGCCTCCGCAGAATGTGGTTGTCCTTACGGACTCAAAGGCCAGCGTATACAACAACTCTACCGTGGTCTGCCATCCATCAAGTTCCTGCGCAAATCACTAGCCCTCGTGAAAGAACTCAACAACAAAGGCTCCACAGTAAAGTTTCAGTGGATTCCCTCCCACATTGGTATTTCTGGCAACGAAAAAGCTGATGCGCTTGCATACGCAGCGCTCTATCATACTCCCAAGGTTAAGGCTCCAAAGAGTAGTCAAGTGAAAAAATCTGACATTCGAAATCAATTTGGGTCGCTTTGGGTTCCACCACATATGCCCTGCCAAGAGATTGCGCAGAGAACCAAGAG
This sequence comes from Dermacentor silvarum, assembly GCF_013339745.2. Taxonomy (NCBI): domain Eukaryota; kingdom Metazoa; phylum Arthropoda; class Arachnida; order Ixodida; family Ixodidae; genus Dermacentor; species Dermacentor silvarum. The sequence continues at coordinate 89,426,799 of NC_051161.1, forward strand.
ATTTCACCGAGCGGAAGCCTCACTTCTATATCAAATAAGGACATGATCTGCTAGTATACGCCGGCCTGGTTGTTTAAGACGGGGCGTATCAATTCTGCGAACTGTACGGACATGCGATGAGACAGGAGACATTGAACACTTTGTGTGGTCGTGGCCGAAATTCCAAGATGAAAGGGACGCTCTCCTGGAGAATCTGAAAAAATAAACAAGAAAACGAGGACCTTCCGCAAGCGTGCTTGCGACGCCTTGTATTTCCCGAAGGATCAGTTATAGCCCGCCAAGAAACTTCACGTGTCCTTATTGAATTCTTAAGAGAGACTGGTTTGATGGACATAATGGTGAAACCCTGCAGCGATATCGTAAGAGACGCTCGGGCGAAGCAATTGCCGGCCTTGATCGCCAGGCTAAACCCGCCTGTTAGAATTCACCGCTACCACCATTAACCATCAATGGCTTTACACAATAAGGAGTTCGCACATTTGCGCCTATGCCATCCCTAATCTTGTTTGGTATTTAATCTATCGGAAATGCTTGCCATATGATAAATTTTTACAAATTTTTACTGCTGGTTTTCACCTACCGATGTACCGAGTGTGTCTGATACAGTGTTTTATGTAACCCTATCAACTTGTGTATATATTTGTGTGTTCTTGACCAATAAATCCATTTGGCAGTCAGCGCTCGTGTTTGTACTTCTCTCGCTAACCCTTCGTTCTTTTTTTTTCTTTTCTTTCCGCACTTCAATGCTTTGCGTTGCAAAAATCCCGCCATGAACTTAGACCTACTCGCTCACATCGCTATTGTTATTCAGATTAGATAGATAGATAGATAGATAGATAGATAGATAGATAGATAGATAGATAGATAGATAGATAGATAGATAGATAGATAGATAGATAGATAGATAGATAGATTTAGTATAAGGGTAAAACTTTCAAGTCGGTCTGAATATGTGTGGCAGTCAGCTACTGCGCGTTTGAGTAATGGGAGAGGGGAACAAAACGAAAGGTAGAAAATTACTGATGGTGACGTTGAGGATAGAAAAGCCAATGCACGCGAATAAAAAAAAGAGAAAACAAAAGTGAAAGCATTTCAAAAGTAGCACGTCAAGTTCGCTGTCTCTCACAAAAAGCCGCGCTTACCTAAATGGCTTTTCGTGGCCCCGATACGTGCATTCTTGCTTCTTGCCAGCGCCATGGAAACTGACGTCAGCGCCTGTGTTTTTTCTCATGTACGCGTTCTCGCGAAAGAATGGAGGTTTCCTTTCATAACTTATTGCTCTGCGTCTTCTAAAGCAGCCTACCCGTATGACTTACAATAACAATGAAATAGGACTTCGTATTCTTCGTCTCTTTATTATTTCGGGTTCTATACTTCTAAAGATATTGCTTCCCTAGCAAAAAATAAATAAATAAATCAGAACAGCGTCGGTTTATTCTATAACCCATAATGTACATTACACATAAAGCCTATTCGTTGGAATAATTGTGGAAAAGAAAGAGAAAAGAAGAAAAAGAAAGAAAGAAGGATAAAAAGAAAGAGAAAGGCCGGCTCCGTCACGTGCTGTTTCTCAATTTCTTTTCCTGTCTCTTGTCTTAAAATAAAATGTAATTCCTTGGAGCGTTCAGTGCAAGCCGAAAGATCAACCCGGTGAGCCCATCAAGAAACACTAGCGCTAGAAAATCTCACTATAACACTGTAAAATAATTTACACCCTTAAAAGTGAATAAGGGTGCAAATCGGTCAATAACTTTAGGCGCTTGAGGCACATTGCGTGTATTCGTGGGCTTCTTTCAAGCTCCGAAAAACCCTTTCATGTAGCACGTATTGAGCAACAGAAAGCTGTATCTGGAGTTTTTTATGTTGCTCTACAATTTTCTCATTGACATTTTGATAATTAGGACAGTACTCCTCGAGTTAGATAATTAATTATAACTACCTAATCAAATCTCAATGACGAAAAAATTACTACTACTCCCCTGTACTGGAAACAAAATGTACTAGATTTTCTTGGAGTAACGCAATTGCTCTTTTTTTAAATCTTGGTGCATGATAGTTGGGACACCCTGCATATATAGCACAACAGAATGTGCCACATCGACTGTTCGCTCCACCAGTCCCACCTGGAATCTACCGACTGGAGGCAACCCTGGATTGTCATCTATGGCTAGAAGCATTCTGCGAAGTATTTTGCCTTTCGCATGGAAATGAACGACAACGCAGCGTGTGATCAGTGTCCTCACGAGGAGACGCTCGAACATATTTACAGGATAGATCGCTCGCCTGTGCAAGCTCGGGTTGATGACAGATCCCTTTTGAAGCGGGCAATTTAGTAATGCTGACCTCTAAGTCATCACAGAAGAGGGTGGCGCAGGCAGTGTTACAATTCTTAAGGGCTACGGACTTGTGCATGCGGCTTTAGTACTGACTAAAGTTGTTAACTTGTATCGATACATGTCATCGTATGCGTGTGCGCGGTGTCTATATTTCATTCTCATCTTTCTCTCTCCCACACCCCATCTCCCACTCTAGGCTAGCAAATTGTATTTTTTTAGTTCGGTCGCCCCTTTCCTTTTTTTTGTTCTTTGCTTTCTTTGTAGTTCTTCGAGTTCTTTTGTCCCCTTCCGCTCGCGCTAATGCTGACCACTTGTGTAGTTCCTTTCGGTTTCAAGAGTCTGTAGTGTAAACTACAAGAGCGTGAGTTTCAGTCCACCCTGGCAACCTAATACGCCTTCCCTTTACCTCTGCTTCATTATCTTATCAAGATGTAATTTTACACAGCAGCCTCACAGGCTATGACTCGCTGTTGTTATCACGAGACGCCAGGGTGTTCGATTCCGATCCACGGTGGCATGCATTTACGGTGACGCAGAATGCAGAGACTCTCGTGTACTGGGGGCGCTCTGGAACACGTTAAAGTAAACCGTGCGATCGACATCACTATGTATACGACTTTCGTTCGCATCGCGGTAGAGAAAACAGTGTCACGTCGTCGCAAAAGGAAATGCACCTAAAGCACGTTTGTCTTGTTTTTTTTTTTTTTTTTTTTTTTTTTTTGTCGCCCTACGAGATTTGCCCCTATCACCCTTCTACGTTGATCGCCATCGCCACGCGTCCCATACGCTATCTACTAAACCGGGGCTGCCGCTCGAGTGCGCGACTATATTCGTTTCACGTCGTTTTGAAACGTCCGGAAGAATGGTCAGTATATATACACAATCATTACCGCTGCACTTTCGGCGCGAAAGGTGCCGTCTGTGCGAGTCTCGCCGAGGAGTCCCGTATATATATAACGGTGCAGGATGGGCGACCCCGCGCTCTCGTTCATCCGCTTCCGGCTTGATAAGATGAGCGGATTCCATTGCCCCACAATGCGGCAGTTTCGACGGCCACCGATGCCGACAGCCGTGACGTCGCGGTATCGCCCGTGCTGCCACTTCCACAGTGGCGTGCACGTGCGCCATTGCGCCGATGTGGTGCGCAACAGGCAGATACCTTGAGGAGTTACTGGATATACTTGTAGAGTTGGTGCATATTGTGCCGACCTATGGCAAGGCGTGGCGGCTGAATACATTTACAGTAAGTGACACGTGTTTAGCCTTAATTGCAAGACAGTGTTGTGTGTGGGACGAGCCAAGCTATACTTGTTTCCGTAAGGAACGCCAGAAGACATGATGTCCTACATGAACCGGATGCTGCCCTAAATTTTGGTTACGATTGGATTTGCAAGGTGACTCCTTCGGTACATCACATGCCTCACACAGAAACGCGAAGTTCGCTCCATGCCGGCGGTGTCACTATAGCCATGAAGATGCAGACTTCGAAATTATAGCCACCTGCAAATAGTTAACGAAGAGCTGAGTGACGGGTAAGGGTGACTCCACCCCGATCCCTTCAGCAATTTCAGATGTGCAGCACTCAGTGCAACATGGTGATCACGATGATGCTGCCCATGCGTGCGCGCCTCTTACAGTATATCGGCAATCACGAAGCTAGACCACATGTTTTTGTACCCGTCGCGATAGAGAAGTGGCTGTCGCATCTTGCTGCTGGTCGCGAGGCTGTGGGTTTGAGTTCAGGCGGCAGCGGCAGCTTTCCAATAAATGCGGAGCCCAAGAAAGCTCTTGCACTGAACTTCGGGTACGCGCGTTAAAAAACCAAGATGGTCAAGATCATCCTGGAACCTTTGACTCCAGCGTTTCTCATAGTTCCTGGGCTGTTGGAGACATTACATGCACCCATGCATGCAGTCAGTCAGTCAGTCCAGTCCAGTCACATGTTTTTGTATTGTTTTATATTTCGTCCATTTTTGTTAGTAAACGACTACGGCTGGAAGTCAAGCTATTAGCGTACGCTTCAACGACTTCAGAAACAGAAGAGTCTGAGTAGCTGACCCATGATGCTGATAAGGGTAGATAGGGGCCGTGTTCTAATCACTCCTGTTCTTGGCATTCACTACAAAAGTGGCAAATCGCAGGCTTATCTCTAGCTGTCAGATGCCCTCGCACATTACTCACCTGCAAGTGACGCGGACTATAATGCCACTCCAGCAGGGACCGTCGGAACAAATAAGTGTGTGTTGCTGCCAGGTATGTGAAATGCGGGTTCGTTATCGTTTTTGCCCAGCCGCCTTTTCAAAAGTGCCGGCTATCCTCGTATTGCCTTTTCTTTCGCTTTGACTGTAAGCGCTGATGAAATATCTACCGAATGCCAGTGAACTGCGCGATAACAAAACGGAAATGAAATCCGATAGGTCTAAGAGGAAAGCGCGAACAAGAACGGTGCGCAATAGTCCGTAGCACCGCCGACTCTGCGGATGTTACTTGATAAACCTTGAACACCACCATTATGATCGCCAGTAAGTGACGGGCTAATCCTTCTTAGTAAGCTTAGTGCTTATTAGTACGCTTGGTTAGTATTGGTGAGCATACGTGAAGAGTATTATTTGCACAGCAGCTTTTGTAATTGTGTGTCTTTCTGATTAGTGCTTGTGCATTATACTCACGTATTTGTGTACCTTCGACAGATAAGGACTTTGTCTGGGACGCGCGATCAATCCAGGCGTTCAGTTGTCGTATTGATTGGAACAAGACACAACTCCTTGGTTAATTCCCCTGTGTGGGTATGTGTCGGAACTTTAGTGTAAGAGGATTGAACTGTATAAGAAGAACTGCTCGAAAAATTGTGATTCGCTGAGCAGGATTGTACATACCGATTTGTTACACACAATGAGGCACATGATACAAGAAACAACACTGCAGAGGCAGCAATGTTATTTATGCTGTAAGTGTAAAAATAAATGCAAGTGCTTTTCAAACACAACAATGAATCTTGTGTCACAACGCAATCAGAAAGGTTGTTTCGGTTTCTCTCTTTCGCGCGCGCTTTAGGTGAAAGTGTAACTCCCCCCCCCCCCCCCCCCTTCCCCATCTGCTAGGAGAGAGCGATAGACCGAACAGGACTGCCCTATTCTAGTAGAGAGGGCTTGCTAGTTCAGACAGGGACAACCGAAATTAAATAAAAGAAAAATGGAAAGAAAGGAAGAAATGACGAAAGGTGACTACTGTGACAATGAATCCCATGTGTTCTATTCGGTCCGTGCAAGCACTGAGTATCCGTTGTTCCAACGGTCTTTCTCCTGAAGCCTTTCGGGCTGAGATAGAACCAAGTGAAGAGAAGGCATGGAAAAGAAACGCAGAACAACGTCTTCACGATAAGCTGGCGCAGTTCATATCAGCACAACACAGGCGTAGTATTGAGTGCCAACGCAGCAGCAATACTTGACCAAGTCAGTGGGGCGCGCCGTATGATGCAATCGCGACAAGGCGGGGGAGCAGAGAGTATATCTATACCGACACGGTTATCATCGTGTGTCGCAAATGTTGACTCTGCTCTTCAAGGAGTCCTCTACAGCGACACCTTGAGCACTGCGTATCACACTCGCCAACGGACGAGATGGGGCCTCTCGCATTGATAGAGCAGATTTAGCTATAGCATCTACATCCCGTTCCCTCTTGAATGCGTGCTGTGTTACCGGAAGCCAAGCTTCGTCTCGTTCTAGTCATGCTTGGGAAGCACTAAAACAGTTGCGCCTAATACGAAGCAAGACCGTTGATGGACCTTAGAAAAGCAGAGATGTTAGAAAAGAAAAATGGCGAGTGAGAAAGAAAATCAAAATTTATGTTCGCAAGACCTGTTGGCATTCCCCACACAAATTGTGCTAGCTATTAGCTACTCCGTCGTCGCTCAGCAGAGTGGCGCAGTGGAAGCGTGCTGGGCCCATAACCCAGAGGTCCGTGGATCGAAACCACGCTCTGCTAGAAATTTTTTTAGTGCTCAAATTTCTTTTTCCTTTTTCTTTTTTATGGACTAGAGCATTTTATTTTTACTATAAAACGCCTGCACAAGTGCTCAGTTTGCAAAATTATTGGGTCGGCTGTATATATCGGGAACGCAGCACCGTAGTGGCGTCCGTGAAACGTCTTCTGCATGCTGCTGACGGTGTACGGACACTAGGGTACAGTTGACAGTTGACAAGAACTTTATGGAAAGGTCCTGAGGAAAAAGATTGGAGGAGCCGAAGGCACCCCAATCAAGTTGGTGGCTCCGCCCGTGACGGAACCGGAAGCTGGTGGCTCTCGGCGACGTCGCGGGCCCTCTGGACGGCCTGTACAAAAAAAAAAAAAAAAAAAAAAATGTTACGAAATACACAAGTGGCATCTATACAAGCATTACAAAGCTTACATGCTTAACTTATGACACAGCTAACGGGGGTCCAACGGTTGAATATTGCAATCGCTGTCGCTCTCTATTCGTATAGTTGGCCCACCGTGATCCCTCTGTCTTGCTGCCCGAGTCTCTGCACGCCATTTCTGGACCCTATGTGACGGACGCGATGCTTCATAGCCGAGCAACCGCGTAGTTTGTGCAACATATTGGACACCTTAAGCCTTACAATTCCTGATGAGCACAAGTTTGAGTTTGATGGATCATACCAATTATGACTGAGTGGGCTCTCTCAACCACGACCACTCCCGCTCGGATCGACAAACGTACTGCACTGCTACGCCTCTCTGACTGTCGAGCGAGGGGCGAAAATTAGCTCCGATTGCATCATGCGTGACGCGACAACAGCGCGATCTGTGCGCGCGCGTCGCATGCATGATCGAGTAATGGATTCTTTCCTCTACATGATGCCAAAGTAAGGCACGTGGGAAGTACAGTTGCAAAGCGATATTAATATTACATGTTTTCGTTACGTACATATAACGTTATATGGAGTTTTAGCAAGTGAACTCCTTATGCTTACAGCAATGAAAGATCGTTTCACATCAAAAGAAAAAAAAAACTAATTAGGCAGTCGAATGCTAACATTTGGTATGGATACACCAAGAATAGCGTCCGCCGAGAGTGGAACCTTAATTGTTCGTAAATATCTCCAAATTATATAGTTAGTTCATGCTAAACATGCCCCGCCACGAGAGTCTTGCCCAGTAGCGGAACGTCATAACCAATGAGTCACAGATGCTGGTATCGGGGAAGAAGTTCGATGCCACTTCTGAAGGACTGCTCAGGCACTCCCTCCACTTGCAACTAAACACGCATATACCACTTTTTTTTCATAACCGTGAAATGTTCACATGACTCCTACGATGTTTCAACCTAAATCTACACTCCACAATTCCTCGATACACAGCGCACCGTTCCTATAGAACAAACTCCTCACCACTTCCAACACCGCACGTTTAATCCTGCACGACTTCAATTCCAAGAGTGTTAGAATGACTAAGAAGCCGTGAACGCATGTGTCAGCATCCGCTCGGAAAAAATACGACGTAGTAGTATTTCCTTAGAGTCGATCAAGCAGAGGTTTACTGTCATTTATTAATCGACATCGAAGACGCCCATCCTGCTGCATATTTTGAAGGTCAACATGTCGGATACAATGTTTTTTACACAGGGTGTGTTCCACCTATACGGTTAGCCAGACTGCTAAGCAGCTACAGCGTACGGTTATGGGACCGAAGCTGTTCGGCCCTGAGTTCTCTTCCGCCACCAGGATAACTTTTTGTGTACTAATTGCCTTAATGACCTGATAAATAATAATTAAACTAATTCATGTTTTTTAACTTGCGAGGCCGTGACTTCCAATTGTAAAGCTGTTATTATGTCCGAAAACATCACATTAAGTTGTTTTCAGTGCGCTATAGCCATGTCCTACGTAAATGCTTTTTTCCGCGCTTTGCTTGTAGCGCGCGAAATACGAAAAGCGTCGCGTGACCAAAGTGGTTTGAAGGAGCTAACTCCGCTCATTGCCTGACTCGGCGATCGCCATGTTGTCAAGTTCAGCAGTGACTGCTTTTTGAGCCGCTCAGATAGGCCTCGAGTGCCTCGAGCGGCCAGTCGTGCGGCAATTCTGCGTGTATTCGCGGGCTCCTTCACACTCGGAAAAACACATTTACGTAGCACGTATTGAGCAACGAAAAGCTGTATCGGGAGTCTTTCATGTTGCTCTACAACTTTCTCATTGACACTTTGATAATTAGGACAGTACTTCTCGAGTTAGATAATTAATTACAATTAATTAAATCTCAGTAACGAAAAAAATTACTGACGGCTACTCCACTGTGCTGGAAACAATACGCACTAGGTTGGCTTCGCGTAGCACCGTTCCTCTTTTTTTAAATCGTGCTGCGTGATAGCTGGGACACCCTGTATACAAGGGCAAATAACGTATTTGCACAGTTCATTACCCAAGATATAACGAGTCTTACAAAAGTGCCCTTGCCCCAACATAATGAAGTTTGTGTGCACAAAACAGATAGATAGAGAATGAGAGCGAAGGCGAAAAAGGAAGCAAGAAAGAGCGAGGCACCAAGGTTTTTCCTTGTAGAGCTGCGTGTGTTGCCTCGTGGCGTGTTCCCGCCACCTCGCGGACTAGATTGCAGCTAAGTCAATGACTGAACACAGAACTTAAGTAGAAGAAAAAAAAAAGAATTTTAATAACTTTGTTCTTGAGAGGCTTATATCCGCTCGTTAGTCTTGCTTCCCAGAATGCGTGGTGTACGAAGACGGAAAGGAAACAGCACCACGGGGTGATAAGCGCGCACTCAACCTCGTCGAATGCGAGGTCACTGTCATTGCCCACGAACGGGGTCCACGAACACTAGCTGGTGCGCTGCACGGGCCATAAGCGGTGCTTGGTTAAACAAAAAGCAAATCTTGCACAAAGATTTTCGTACGCAAGTACGGCTTTCCATTGGCCGGCAACCTTCGGTCTTAATATGTCTAACGTCACGATTTGGCAGGCATCTGCTTTACCGAACAGCTCTAGCGTAAAAAGCACTTTTTTTTGTGAATACAGGTCCGGTGTCGTTAAAAAAAAAGAAGCAGAAAAGAAAGAAAGAAAATAAAATAAAACCTCCAGATAGTCTGCGGTCATTCTGAGCGGCAGTTGCAAGAAATAAAGTGTCAATTTATATAAGTATATGGGCATTCCGACGCAGATTCTTTCTCAGTAGCAAGAAATAAATCATCAATTAACATCAGTATATGGGCATTCCGACAATGATTATTTCTGGCATTTTTTTTTCATATGTGATGCGCATTGGGCCTCTTGCAACCGGTGTGTAGTGTTTCTGTTTTTTTTTTTCGTCGCCTGTTAACAAACGTACACAAGACAATGAGTCACGGTGCATGCATTACACGGCGGTACACCCTCTCCTGGTGTATCGCGCTGGAAGTACATCGGGCGAGGGTAGCAGACTGGAAAGGAAGGTGTAATGAAGGTCATGGAATAGCTGGCACGGCATTTCGCAGTACAGCCTCCGGATTGCGGCAGCAGATCCCGTGAATACATTGAGCACGCTGGTCAGGTTGCTGGATGTGTTGGAACATGCTCGCGGTGCTGCTTCATATGGGTCGTAGTTTTATCGGCCGTATAAATTGCAGTAAACATTCACTGCCTAAATAAATGAGCAAACATGATGTCACGCGTGCACAAGTAGGCACGAACAATTTCGCTCGATGACCGTGAAAGCTCGCTGTCACAACGCTGGCGCAACATCGGGAAACGAACGCTACAGGCTGCCTCTCGCACTTACAGGTGTTCGGCACTTGATATTACGCGACTTCCAACGTTAGGCGCTCAGGAAGACAGCGCATGCGAAGCGACCAGCCACCTCGGCTCGCCTTAACTTTACGCCCGCCGCACATTATTTCCCAAGATACGGTGCGTTGACCGCGTCTGTGCTCAGCCGCGCGGACAACCATGCACAACCACTGATGGGCTAGAGGAGAAGACGCCTTTCTTTCAGGCGGATTTCTGAAAGGAGCGGAAATTATCTGCATGTAAGAAGCTGGAATGTTCACGTGCAGACTTAATAGGGCTCACTGATAGACTTTCTAGTAATTGACTTTAGTGTCAAATATTGCATGTAGTTGCGAAATTGAAGCCGACCTGTACTGAAGTCATATTTGCATCGCAGAAATCGTAACACTGGAACCAGTTTCGAGATATGCAACCCTAAAGTGCGCTAAGAAATACAATGGCATTCCATTGAACAGTTTCTCAAAAGCGTCCATCAAGCAGTTTCGAAAGATCTTCATTGAAACACTTTCTGAACATTGTAAAAAAACGTTGCCGATCTGTAGATGAAGCTCCTCTGAACGTATCGGCCAGATGCACTGCAGCAGCAGGGAAATTTCCCATCTCGTGTCAAACACAGTCAGAAATCGCTTGCTCTCTCCTTCGCAATGTCGCCATCAGCTGCGTCGCAAGCAGCCAAGCAGCGAGCCAACCGGTATCGGCAGATTTCGTGATCGCGAGCACATGCTTAGTAATACTATCACTCCTAATTTTGAGTTGCATGAATAAAAACATATATTTGTCTGGCGATCTCCAAAATATCGAAAAGGTATTTCATCTTTGCACTTCCGGTCTACACACGAATGTTGCGCGTAGCTGCGCGTGACCTCAGAGATCGTACCGCCATGCTGTTCAGCGTAGATACCGCGGCCAACGCGGGGTGCCGCGACAGGCCCTTTGGCCGCTGATAACTGTGTGCTCTGATTGGTCTCTGTGAGTGACGTAGCTCCAGGGTTGTGGAAACGCGAGGCAGCCCGAGCGCCCATCTCGCACCGAGAAAAGCAATGTGCACGCTTGAACCGGAAGTAGCGTTATAAAAAAAAAAAAAAAAACGAGAATGCCCAACTTTTGCATAACCCCCTGTGTAGCTTCCAGCGCCCAAGTAGAGACAAAAGGAGAGAGAAAGTCGCGCATTGGTTCGATAACTACCCCCGAAAAAAAAATCTTGTGGCAGGACATTCATGAGGTAACGTCCTTTAATAGTGAGGCCATTCTATGATTAGTTGGAAACGTGCTTCAGGGCCTCTTTTTGCTGGAACGCCGACGCACATTTTGGGACGGATATCTCGAAAGTGGCTCTATTCTTAGGATTACTACTAAGCAGACATGACTTCGCTTACTGCTCGGCTTCAATTTTGTAATTTCAAGTTGTGCTCCAAAGCGAATAATTAAAAACGTAATTATTGAATGTTATTAATTAGAAACCTGTACATTATAACTTGCTGTGCAAGTAATGTCCCCCTATACCGGATCGAAAAAGAGAGGCCTGGCTTTATTGTTTAACGTCCCGAAGCAACACATGTAAAAGTGTAACGTAATGGACGTGTTCTCGGACTAATTTTCATCGCCAACTGTAAACGAAATCTGCAGGCGCAACCGAGTTTTTGCATACCGCCCCCGTCGCAAAAGCATAATTGAAACAACGACTTCGTGCACAGCATCAGAGCGTTTGAGCTGTCTCGGTCATTAACTTTGCTACAAGGTACATGCGAACAGCTGCGGTCCTTTGCTATTAACTTTGCTACATGCGAACAGCTGCGGTCCAAGCATGGTCGTCCGTTTGCGATCCGCTGCTTGGTCAAGTCCCGCGTTATGTTTTCGAACCGGAACGGACCGGTCCTCACCAGGCCGCTCAACCGCACCGCCCAGTCGTTGAGACCTTGACCTCTGACCCTCACGCTGCGGGTGGCACTGACCCGCACCGAGTCCCTTCCGTCGCGGGGGCGGTGGCGGAGGCTTCGTGCAGGAGAACCGGCACCTTGCTGTCTGAAACTATTTCACATCGGATATGCAGGGACGTGACGTAGCCCATCAGATGGCGCAAGAAGCACTGAGGAGCCTTATTTTACTGTGTATGTGTTATTGAGGACGTCACAAATGTTCGTTTCGCACGTATGCCACCCCACCGAAGCCAATGGAGGTCATAGTAACCCACCATTCCATAGCCAATAGGATGCCAGTGGAGAAATAATTTCGAAGGCATTTTTATGGAGTTTCAGTTACTTGGAGCAAACAGAACCGGTTATATCCTTCGCATGGTCGGTTACTGATGATTTCTAGAAAATTTCAGTACCGCTAGAAAGCAGGGGTCAACGAACTGAACGCACACGAGCGTTTGTGCATCGTACATTTTGTTCGCCCCGTAGTCACCGGCATCACAAAAAAAGTTGTCGCAGTTTCACCTGAAAGGCGAAGCATCAATTGCGATAGCAAATTTGTAGAGAGCTATACGGAGTAATGATATTAGCTTTATCAGCTGTATAAATTTGCACATGCAGCAGCACCGGCAACGCGCAGAACTGTTGTCGACGCCGTCGGCGTTTTTCCCGCGTTCGCTCAAAATGCCTGCGGCGTTGGTGACTGTTGCCGGAGCCTCTGATATAAATAGGCATTTGGTGCCGCAGCTAAACGTCGTCTCCCTTCCCTCCCCCTCCCCCCCTCCCCCACGGCCTCTCGCGCGTCGAAAGAAGGCGCGTTTGCTCTACATATATGATGATTGTAAAGGAGGAAAGAGACGCCTACTTCTGCAGCCCTTAAGGAAGCACGGCGCAGAACGCGCGTTTGTTCTCCGCCGTGCGTTCACTCGCCGTGAAAGAGCGCGTCCCTCGCGCCCTTTCACTCGCACATACAGCGTTCGGCGGCGCGCGGCGACGATTTCATCTCGATTGACGTCATACGGAACCTCATGGCGACGGCGACGGCGACGGCGACGCCGACGGCAGAAATCTGCTTTTGAGTGTCCATATAATTGCTATCGCAATAAAATCAAATCAGCTGTGCTTCACCGCAACACCATTCAAACCAGAAGGCAACGTAGGTCGCTTTTGGGGCGCTTTTCTCTCAGCTGTCCCATTAATATCACGCAGTATTGTTGTAGTTTTAGCAGTGAATGCAGCGAAATAGCAATACGTCGTAATGCAGAACCGTCAGATCAGGCGCCACGACACACACTGGTCGCGATTATAACGGCCCAGAGCTTAAACCAATCGGTAGTCATTTTACATCGATCCTAAATGCTGCTGACCATCTCTACGACGAACGCTTGTCTGTGTGTAGTACATACCATGAACTCTTCTCTCGTTGCTCTCATGTTTCACTCTACTTTCACCCTTCTCCACTGCAGGGTAGCCAACCGGGCTTATCGTGGCCAACCTCCTCACCTGTCTTTAATCATTGCTCTCTCTCTCTCTCTCTGTCTCTAAAAAAAAAAGTTGTCGCAGTTTCACCTGAAAGACGAAGCATCAATTGCGATAGATTTGCGGCAGCTGTTTTTCGCAGTACTGGCTCGATCCATAACCATGCCTCGTCGCTTCAACCAGACTGCGCGGCTTTCACAATGCTGGCGTCGAACGCGAATGCTCGAGCTAACTCGCAAGTTGTTCAATCGCATGCAAGGGCATGTGCCCTCGGGCGTTCAAGCGCGACCGTTCAGGCGTCGCGCGCAATGTACTGGTCACGGATCGGTCGCTGCGCCACGCAAACTTCTCGTTGAACGCCTAAACGCTATCGCTGCAAATGACAAAAGAGAGACGCACATTTACGCACCAAGTAATTTACTCAGGCTCAGAAGCCCACGGCACAACAGTGACAAAACGATGATGACGACGGAATAACGATGACTCGCTTTGTGAGTGGCCAAAGGTATCAAAGTTTGTGTCTTATTAGCAATTAAATCGTGACTTATTCCCGCATCCCTACCACATTGGCCATGAGAAAGATGTAAAATGTTCACTTTGGGCGTCTCACTACAAAGTTAGAAACTTTCATTTTTAGAAGCTATACTTAAATTTTAGCAATGGGAAATTTAGAAAAATTGCTATTGTGATAACTGCGCCACAGTGTTTAAATTTCTTCTATTGTTGTACTCTCTTGATGTCAAATCCTGTCTTCATATACCTTTCTTATCCTGTCGATGAAAACAACTTAAAATGTGCACTGAACGTAACGTTACGTAAGGTTACGGAGGTTCACACTCGGCTCCCGAAGGCATCGTTGATTTGCTTTGGGCAGTAACATTGTCTCGAAAGTACAGAAATCCCTGCTCGATATTCCGCTTGTCAACAACGCCTATCGCATTATAGTCGGCCAACGCGAAGCGTTCAAACGGGGAGGGAACTTCCGCTATTTGTACTCAAGAGCCAAGCTGATTCTTGTTGTGCTCGTCTGAACGTTTGCACAGCGAACGTCCTATCACCTCCGTTCCCAAGCTCTCGCTTGTTATCATAACTAAATGCCAGACACTTCTCTGTCCCCGAGGCGTAAACACGACGCCGTTTGCTTGCATTGTTCGACCCTCCCGGCACACAGGGACATCGGAAAACTTGGTCCACGGAAGTGCGTTGTTCTGGTCGCAAGTTTACCATCCATATCAAGCGCAAACCTTTGTTTTACAGCCAAGCTGTTAGCCTCTAGTTGGTCGGGATTTTTCTCGGCGTCGACCTCACAGAAAACAAAAATACCTTCAGTGTTAAAAAAAAAAAAAAACCTTCAGTGGTTAAACGGGAAAGTGCATACATTCTTTGGTATCACGCATGCAACATACAACAATGCATTCGTTTCAATAAAGAACAAGAACAAAAAGAGCATCCAAACCACATCTTTGACCATAAGGCGCTCCTGATTACAATGCGAATCACGTAGCGCTCCACGCATACGTTTGCCGGTAAAGATTACAGTTGCGCAAGCTGCCGCGGCGACGGCAGCTTGCGACGTGGGGAGTGACGTCGCTAGCCTGTCATATGTAAAAGAACCAGCCTAGCAACTGATTTCATTGTTGTTACAGCACCACTACGGGCAGACACACGCATATATAGTTAGTACTCTAGAGGAGCAACGTGAATACGATGAGCGGCAAAGGGAAAACAGACGTCAATAGGACCAGCGGCGGCATGCTGCCGCTGGTCGTATTGCCGTGGAATTCCAGCACAGGGGAAGTCCGCACGACAACATTCTCCCGTGGCTGGATAATGTGCCGGAGGAGGAACTGAGCAATAAAGCATTGCATACCCCCCTTAGCAGTTGAGTCGTTTTCAGCAGGTTAATTCGCCGGACATCTTCTCTCGCAGAGCCGGGAAGGCGAGTTAATTTGTTTTCTTTATTTTCCTTATTTTTGGCGAGTGTTCGTTTCTGTTTGCTTCAGTCAAATACGACAGTATAGCCACGGTATAGCGGCCAATAAACATACTTGCGGATACAGTAATCATACCAGCATTTGGTTAAAGCGGAACATTTTCACACTTTTGTTCAGCTAATTAAAGGGAAGCGGAACCCTAATTTCAGTCGACGTAGCACTTCAGAGTCAACCAAAATTAAAAAAAAAGACAATCAACGGTCATTTGCTGTCCGGTAACTTCTATTTAGAAAATATTTATCACTGAAGTATACGAAAATACGAAAACGGGATTTTTTTATAAACGTTATAGCGATGATTATGTAAACACGGTCACCTTTATGGAAGTTCCCACAGCTTCATGATCGTATTGCGCCGCTCATTTACAATAACGATAAACGCCATGCGCGCTCGGATGTTGTGATTATTTTTTTCGCCATGTCTCAAGGTAGCCCCGACGTTTTACAAGGTTGCAGGGGCAATGCACATTTAGTTTCACCAGCAGGCATCATCTTGTACATGCTGTACCATGACACTGAGGTCTGCTCCTGTAACTATCACTCTAGTTGATGCCAAATTTATGCCAGATAAAAAAGAAGGAGAAATAAGTAGTGAAAGCATCGAAAAAGTGCGTCGGTTACATTTAAAGGTACACTAAAAGAAAAAAATATTTCAGCTGTCTTAGTAAATTGCATTGCTACAAAACTAATAAAGCCACTCTCACCGTGAGAGAAGACATTGTAAGCCAGAAAATAATCAAAATCAAAGACTGATGACGATGCTGCCTGGAAGTTACCACACCATGTAGCTGTGACTTCACAAATTTTGTGCTGTGGTGAAGTTAATTTACTATGACTCATCATCATCATCATCATCATCATCATCATCATCATCATCATCATAATCATCATTATCAGCCTATATTTATGTCCACTGCAGGACGAAGGCCTCTCCCTGCGATCTCCAATCACCTCTGTCTTGTGCTAGCTGATTCCAACTTGCGCCTGCAAATTTCCTAACTTCATCACCCCATCTGGTTTTCTGCCGTCCTCGACTGCGCTGCCCTTCTCTTGGTATCCATTCTGTAAGTCCAATGGTCCACCGGTTATCCATCCTACGCATTACATGGCCTGCCCAGCTCCATTTGTGTCACTTAATGTCAATTAGAATATTGGCTATTTCCCTTTGCTCTCTGATCCACACCGCTCTCTTCCTGTCTCTTAACATTAGGCCTAACATTTTTCTTTCCGTCGCTCTTTGTGCGGTCCTTAACTTGTTCTCGAGCTTCTTTGTTAACCTCCAAGTTTCTGCCCCATATGTTAGCACCGGTAGAATGCAATGATTGTACACTTTTCTTTTCAACAACAGCGGTAAGCTCCCAGTCAGGATTTGGCAATGCCTGTCGTATGCGCTCCAACACAATTTTATTCTTCAATTTACTTGTCATGATTTCCTTGTTCTTGCAAATATCCTTGTCCTCTGTGAGTAATTGACCTAGATAAACGTACTCCTTTACCGACTGTAGAGGCTTACTGGCGATCCTGAATTCTTGTTCCCTTGCCAGGTTATTGACCATTATATTTGTCTTCTGCATGTTAATCTTCAACCCCACCCCTACACTTTCTCGGTTAAGGTCCTCGATCATTTGCTGTAATTGGTCCCCATTGTTGCTGAATAGGACAATGTCATCTGCAAACCGAAGGTTGCTGAGATATTCGCCGTTGATCCTCACTCCTAAGCCTTCCCAGTCTAAGACCCGCCGTGGTTGCTCGGTGTCTGTGGTGTTGGGCTGCTGAGCGCGAAGTCGCGGGATCGAATCCCGGCCACGGCGGCCGCATTTCGATGGGGGCGAAATGCGAAAACACCCGTGTACTTAGATTTAGGTGCACGTTAAAGAACCCAAGGTGGTCCAGATTTCCCGAGTCCCCCACTACGGCGTGCCTCACAATCAGATCGTGGTTTTGGCACGTAAAACCCCATAATTTAATTTTTAATTTCCCAGTCAGTCTAAGAGCTTCAACACTTTTTCTAAGCATGCCGTGAATAGCATCGGAGAAATTGTCTCCCTGCCTGACCCCTTTCTTGATAGATAACTTTCTACTTTTCTTGTGGAGTACCAATCTGATGTGGAATTTGTAGGTATTTCTGAAGGTATGCACGTATGCCTCATGTACTCCCTGATTACGCAATGCCTCTATGACTGCTGGTATCTCTACTGAATCAAATGCCTTTTCATACTCTATGAAAGCCAACTTGGAGGATGACTGTACTCCGCAGATTTCTCGATTACCTGTATAATGACATGGATGCGATCCAATTTAGAATATTCCTTCCTGAAGCTAGTCCGTTCCTTTCGTTGACTGAAGTCAAGTGTTGCCCGGGTTTTATTGGAAATTATATTGGTGGATATTTTATACAATACTGAAAGCAAGCTAATGGGCCTATAATTTGTCAGTTCTCTAACATCTGCCTTTCTTTGGATTAGTATAATGATGGCGTTCTTCCAGTTCTCTGGTATACACTTGAAATCGTGAGGCATTGCGTATAAAGGGCCGCAAGCTTTCAAGCATAATACCTCCTCCGTCTTTCATTAAATCGACTGTTATTCCATCTTCTCCAGTAGCTTTTCCCCGGGTCATGTTTTGCAAGGTCCTTCTAACTTCATTGCTAGTTATAGAAGGAGCCTCTCCTGTTCATCACTACTTCGATTGAAAGTAGCTTG
This sequence comes from Dermacentor silvarum, assembly GCF_013339745.2. Lineage (NCBI taxonomy): Eukaryota > Metazoa > Arthropoda > Arachnida > Ixodida > Ixodidae > Dermacentor > Dermacentor silvarum. The sequence goes on from NC_051161.1 coordinate 89,444,997, forward strand.
GCTGCTCTGGGAACTGTACAGGTCAGTATAGAATTCTTCCGCTGCTTTTACTATGTCATCATAAATTGCTGATGATGTTACCTTGTTTATCTTTCAGTGCATACGTCTTGCCTTGTCCTATGCCAAGTTTTTTTTTCTCACAGATTTCATGCTGCGTCCATATTGTATGGTTTCTTCAATCTTTCCCACGTTATGATTTCGAATATCTTTTACCTTCTTCTTGTTGATCAGTTTTGACAGTTCAGCGAATCCTGTCTGATCTCTTGAGTTTGAAACTTTCATGCTTTGTCGATTCTTTATTAGGTCCTTTGCTTACTTGGGAGAGCTTATCTACTGGTTGCCTTGGTGCCTTACCTCCCACTTCAATTGCTGCTTCTGAGATCAGCCTGGTTACGGCTTCATTCATTACCTCTATGTTGCCTTCATATTTCTCTTCTAAAGCTGCATATTTGTTTGCGAGCACCAGCCTGAATTCGTCCGCTTTTACTTTCACTGCGTCGAGGTTGGCCTGTTTATTCTTGACTAATTTTATTATTTCTCTCTCGAGATTGAGAGAAATCCTAGACCTCACTTACCTATGGTCCCTGCATCTTACCTTACCTAGCACTTCTACACCCTGCACTTTGCTGGCATCGCCAGAGAGTATGAAATCTATTTCATTTCTTGTTTCTCCATTAGGGCTTTCTCAGGTCCACGTCCTGTTGCTACGCTTCCTGAAGAAGGCATTGATTATTCGGAGCCGATTTCTTTCCGCGAATTCTACCACCATCTCTCCTCTAGTGTTCCTAGAATGGATGCCGTAGTTGCCAATCGCTTGCTCACCAGTCGGCTTTTTCTCCACTAGTGCTACGAAGTCGCCCAAGACTGCAGTCTACTACGCTTTATTATATGAAAGCAAAAACCCGAAATGAGGAAATTTCAAGAACTTTTACTCTGCTAAATCGGCCCAGGTACGAGAGCATCCTTGGAAATTCGTGGCGTATTGGCGTTACTCTGACGTACGGTATTTCGACGCTATATATATATATATATATATATATATATATATATATATATATATATATATATATATATTGGTGGATCCCACGCTTATGTGGTCATTGGTGTTAAGGGAAGCTTTCGGCGATGTTTGGCGCAAATTATGAAGTATACATGGTACGCAAGTGTAACGCTATGACCGAAATGCTTGCACTAAATGAGGTAAATGAAGTGTTATGTAATAGAATTAATATGTTAATGACGCAATGGTAATCAAGTAACGCGGTCAGGCAAGTGTAACGCAATGCCGCAAATGTTTAGATGCATGCGCGCGGCCTCTTTTTAAGGGAGACAGAAATGCGCATTATACGCACACAGCCGTTACTGGAATGCCTTACGCTGGCAACTTTTAGCGTACCTCTCTATTGCCGACGTTTTCTTCACTTCTTGCCTCTGGTAACGGGTAGTGGGCATCGACGGCAATGGAATGGCAGGGCTATAATGATGACGGAATGATTACGATGGAACCACGAAGGACTGACAACCGCGGCACGACCAGACTGTATACAGAGGGACCACAGCTGCATGGCGATGACGGTATTATTATCGATATCTGGTCTGCACTGTACCTGGATGATCGATGAAGTAACGATGGCGACGACATGACGACGAAAGAGTGTTTGTGTTGGAGATCACGTCTGCACTTGCGTATACAACTTGCCGGCCCCGGCCGCCTCGCTTGGCACTATATACGATGCTGGTCGGCGCTATACACGCTATAACTGGGTCGGCAATCGTTCCAGACAGTAGCCAGCACCCGGCACATAACAATTGGCACATAGGTCGAGTGGCCCAAGTTGTTTAATTGGCAGGACACAAGCAGCCAGCACAAGAAAATGGGGGCAAAGAAAGCCTCGCTTAATAATTTTGATTTTGGCATCCATTTTGTCTTCTAAATATCAATGATATTTAAAAAATATGCTTTATCCATCTAAAGTGCTTCAGTGTTTCTCTTTAGTGTTGCTTTCGGATGTAAAATACGCACTTCTATGAAAGTGACCGTACGTAGATTGCACGGACATATCAACAACAGCTACCGTTGCAAAGTGGTTCTGCGTGCATACTTCCGAACGGCAGTTTGGCCATCCGATACAAGCCCACGTACCACCTTCTCGTGGAATTTGTTTTCTGAGCATCAGCGTAGAGTGCTGGTTCCCCGAAGGTGCTTGTCGGCTAAGGTGCCTTTGCGATATGTCACTGCTACCCCAATCCTGTGGAAAGGCAGAACTGCGCTATAAAGCCGTCACTCGTCACGCAGCGTCCGCGCATGCCCCGTTATCTGCCCTCCGCGTTCCCCAGCTAGCATGCACCTTCCATACTTTGTACGCACGCGCCAGTTTTTTGCGCAAGGAAACCACGCTCCGACGAAACTGCCCCGAAAGAAATACTCGTCCTCAACCGTTCATCAGTGAACGGCGGGTCAAGGACGGGCCGCATTAGCGACAGCGAGCATCTTTGTGTCGAGATGGAGCAGAGGCGGATCCTGGCGGAAGGACTTGTCGCCCGGTTCGGTTCTTCTTCTCGCGCAAGCACGTGCTTGGTCGGAAACACAGACGCGCAGGGGGCTACAGCCGGCGTCGCACGTCGCCCGCTGTATGGGCTTCTTCAGTTCCTCTCAAGCACACACCGCCGAGTGCACGTCCCGCACAAGGAACCCCGCGTGTATGCGAGCTATACGCAAGGGACGTGCTCCCTGAACACGAGCGAAGAAATTGACCGGGCGGCGGCACTTTCCTTTTTTTCCCCTCTCTCTCTCTATCTCTGTGTGTACAAAGTGGCACCAAGCAAGCAACCACCACGCGCAGTATATCCATTTAAATGGGGACACGCGGCGGCGACAAACCGCCCGCTCTGTGCTGCCGGCTGAAGCGCCCGGGCGGCGAAAAGTTGACCCCGTTCGGCCTCAATTGGAGAACAACACACACACAGAGGGCTTCCATTCAGGACAGCGGAGTCGACGTTGCTCCGAGCTCGTGCGACCGTTCTTGTGGCGGTGAAAGCAGTGGCATTGCCTGCCGTCCCAGCGGCAAGAAACACGCGCCCCGTCGGCGCCGGCCCGGCGCCCATCGGCGTGCCTGTATCTTCTGACCGATAAGGCGCCCGGCGCCGTTTGACCCCGTTCGGCGCCTTTGCGTCTAGCTTCGCCGCCGCTTGGTGCCTGCGGTCTGCCACTTCCTAAAAGCGGCTTCTTCCCCATTCCGCCTTTGTCTATGGCAGCGTCGTGTGGCTGCCAGGCTGGCCTAATTAACGTGTACCCCCTCTTTTTCCTGTGGTACATCTCTCCATACCCGGACCATATATACAACGCGCCGGCGTTGTATGTTGTGCACGTGCGTTCGCCAGTGCTTCCTGCTGCGTTCCCCGTATTCTCGTATGCAGTGCAGGCTCGTGTATGGTTGTTAGTCGGACGCGTGTAAGTGGAACAGCGTGCGCTGTGGCAATGCAACGACGGGGTTCGTACAAAGTTATTACAAAGCGCGCCGAAATCTCCGTATGCACTGGTGTTACCGGCACGTGCCCCCTCGACAAAACAGCTTTTTTTTTTGTTGTAATGCCGGACGTACTCAATTAGCCGCTGAATGTCTCGCCGCCGCTTCACCATCTCTGTATGCCTTCACAGAGCGTCTGCCTCAATTTGAGGGCTATGAGGAGCTGAGGAACCTGCCCAGATGACTCTCATCATCATCATCATCATCATCATCATCATCATCATCACCATCATTTCCTAACTTCATCATCCCATCTGGTTTTCTGCCGACCTCGACTGCGCTTCCCTTCTCTTGGTATCCATTCTGTAACCCTAATGGTCCACCGGTTATCCATCCTACGCATTACATGGCCTGCCCAGCTCCATTTCTTCCGCTTAATGTCAACTAGAAGGCGTTTGTTCCCCGATCCACGTTTGTTTTCTGATCCACACCGCCCTCTTCCTGTCTCTTAACGTTAGTCCTAAGATTTTTCGTTCCATCGCTCTTTGTGCGGTCCTTAACTTGTTCTCGAGCTTCTTTGTTAACCTCCAAGTTTCTGCCCCATATGTTAGCACCGGTAGAATGCAATGATTGTACACTTTTCTCTTCAACGACAGTGGTAAGCTCCCAGTCAGGATTTGGTAATGCCTGCCGTATGCACTCCAACCCAATTTTATTCTTCTGTAAATTTCTTTCTCGTGATCAGGGTCCCCTGTGAGTAATTGACCTAGATAAACGTACTCCTTTACAGACTCTAGAGGCTGACTGGCGATCCTGAATTCTTGTTCCCTTGCCAGGCTATTGAACATTATCTTTGTCTTCTGCATATTCATCTTCAACCCAATTCTTACACTTTCTCGATTAAGGTCCTCAATCATTTGTTGTAATTCGTCTCCATTGTTGCTGAATAGGACAATGTCATCTGCAAACCGAAGGTTTCTGAGATATTCGCCGTTGATCTTCACTACTAAGCCTTCCCTGTCTAAGAGCTTGAATACTTCTAAGCATGCAGTGAATAGTATTGGAGAGATTGTGTCTCCTTGCCTGACCCCTTTCTTGATAGGTAACTTTCTACTTTTCTTGTGGAGAACCAAGGTAGCTGTGGAATCCTTGTAGATGTTTGCTAAGATATTCACGTATGCCTCCTGTACTCCTTGATTACGCAATGCCTCTATGACTGCTGGTATCTCTACTGAATCAAATGCCTTTTCATAATCTATGAAAGCCATGTAGAGAGGTTGATTGTACTCCGCAGATTTCTCGATTACCTGATTTATGACATGGATATGATCCATCGTAGAATATCCCTTCCTGAAGCCAGCCTGTTCTCTTGGTTGGCTGAATTCAAGTGTTGTCCTGATTCTATTGGAAATTATCTTGGTGAATATTTTATACAATACTGAAAGCAAGCTAATGGGTCTATAATTCTTCAGTTCTTTAACGTCTCCCTTCTTATGGATTAGTATAATGTTGGCGTTCTTCCAGCTCTCTGGTACACATGAAGTTGTGAGGCATTGCGTATAAAGGGACGCAAGCTTTATCCAACGTCCAGATGACTTTATCCAGATGACTATATCCAGCGTCAATACTGCAGGCAGCACCTTTTACAGGAAACACTCCGTCGCTGTTTTTGACCTCCTGGATCGTTGTACAACGTTCACTTATTCTGCGATACAATATATATATATATATATATATATATATATATATATATATATATATATATGTATATATATATATGGTATATGATAGCAGTGAGAACGTGGTGAACGTGATCAGCGGCAAAACGTATTGAAGCAACTATTATAATGCGGCGACACTGTTATAGGGACACTGGCTCCAAGAGCAAGCACGGCGAATTAGTATAGACGGTGCTCATACTTTTGGATGATCGTGTGGGTTGCACCTTTGGGCTGCATTTTCTACATAGTTGCACTACGTTTCTTTGTGCAATTTGACGGTACCGACACGTATTGAGAAGCCTTGTGCTCGAAGAAGCACCGCGGTGACTACGTACACGTGAACGTGATTGTCAGTACGACGAGCGGACGCGAGGGTGAGTCGGTAGTGTCAACAGCGTGTTCATTTGGGCTGATTAGTACCAGAGTGTCGAACCGAATTTTTTTTCGTGTTGGTTTTAGTTTCGATTCACTGAAAAAGATTCAGTTCCCTTTCAACTCCGGAGCCAAGAAATAACGATACAACCCGGTTCGAACCAGTTCATATTCATTTGCATTACCGAAATATAATTACAGGAATACAGCACAAATTTATTTTGTACCATAACTCGACGCTGCTGCTAAGCGAAGCTGAAAGATTACGCCTGTTGTGTGTTCTTGAGGCCACATGTATATATATATATATATATATATATATATATATATATAGAGAGAGAGAGAGAGAGAGAGAGAGTTACAAAATAATTGTGCAGATCTCATACCAATGCTGGAATGTATGCGAAGCGAAGCTTTATTGAAGGAGAGAGAAAACAGAATATATTAATAAGGAAACGCAGAGTCATCCAGCTTGCTACTCTGCTCAGGGGGAAAGGGAAGAGGAGAAAAACAGGAGACTGAGGAGTAATAATGATCAAGACAGGCAGTAGGATGTGATTATACCCACGTTCGTGTTTGTAGGACCCATTCACAGCTTTAAATATCGTCCTGTGGTAACTAAATATTATGAGAGGGCCTCGATGGCTCGCTTCATTGATATGTCTGGTCAATGGTCCAGCAACACTTTTGACAGCGAAGCTGTTTAAGCCGGGCGTAATCTGTCTGCTGAATCCAAAATTGTGGGCCGACCCTGGCGGTAGTGCAGAAAGGGTCCAAGCGCAATGGCACATACCCATGTGAACTAGCGAAGCTGAGCCTGGCTAAGTCTAGCTAAGCATGGTTGGGACTACTTAAGCTTAATCAGTCATTGATAGTCAATCGATAGCAAATCAATAGCTAATCGATAATTGATCAATAATCAATAAATTCCGGGAAATGCTGTGGATGATTTGGTAGTGTTTAGCCTAGCCCAAATAGGTGGCCAATACCTTGCGATAGCCAATCGATAGCCAATCAATAGCTAATGAATAATTGATAAATAATCAATAAATACTAGAAAATGCTACCGATGACTTGGTAGTACTTTGCCTAGCCCAAAAGCCAAGACTAATAGCTTGGTGCCCATCAGCTTCGCTGTCTCTTTAGCATTGAGCCTCTAGTGCAAGCTACGCAATATTTTTAACTGAATGGCCTGTTGTTAATTGGCGGCGAATAGATCAATGCATGTCATTCAAAGTCATACTGGGGCCAATCAACACGTATATGTGTGATTGTGTGCTCCACTGTCTCGGGTACTTTGCACGGATGACAGTCTGGCGAGTCCGCGCGTCGGATGCGATGCAAATATATGTAGTCGCGTTAACACAACACCTAGTCTGTTCCCTGACACATTACGCTGAAAGCAGTAGTAACGGCGCTGCTGTCTACAAAATCAAGGGAAGATGCTGTGTATTTACGAATCAGGTGTATATAACATATGGTTGAGCCAAAAGTGGAGGCAATCATTGAGTGAAAGGCTCCAGAAAAGGTTACCAAACAGAATCGAAAGCCATTATTTTTACACAGCGAGGCTGTATATGGCTTACCGATTCGCCCGTCTGTTGCCAGCACGCAGAAACTATCATTGTCATCAGTGAAAAAGAAAAAAGAAAAGTCATAACGTTCTGGTTCAATTGCAGTTCGAGCAAAAATATCGGCTTTCTCTGGTTTTTTTGGCTCAGATTACGTTCGGTATCCTGGTTCGCAAATACATCTTGTCAAACAAGAGCGTTCTGTCCTGTGCTTCTTTTCTGTGTCCTGTTTCCCGCGCTGTTGAAAATTCTGGTGATTAATGAGTTCATGCCTGAGTAGAATATTGGTGAATGATCGTGAGATGGTATTTTGTCGGCGTACGTTACCAGCAAATCGGAACACACGTTGAACTAGCGTAACATCTTACAGCGCCCCCTTGAGCCGATGATTATTGATGATAATTTAATGGCATCCCATTTGAAACGGACTGGTGACAAATAGTCACCTAGCCTGCTTGATTTAATCAGGTATGCTATACATGTTTTTCATTGTAGTATTTTTATATACATCTCCTTAATCTACCTTTTTTTCCCTTCAATATCTACCTTGTACCGCTCGATATATGACAGTAAGAGATCCGGTCATATCAATCTCTTCCCTGCTTTTCTCCACCAATACTATAAATGTGTCTTACAAATCTCGACTGCTGACCGGTTGATGCTTCCGTTAACTTTAAATCCAAGCGCTTCTGGAAGGTCTGCGTTACCTATGGTTCTCACTGGGTGAATTCCTTCGCAGTGCATTATGATGTGCTGAGGAGTCTTCGGATTTTCGCCCACAGGGAAGCCAGCCCAGATGCGTGCTGGGCGCCCTCTGCTGGGCACCTTATAAAACTTTAAATCTATTTTTTATTAAGTTTTATCTCACTTCGGTGTGGAACACTCAAGTTAAATGTCCCTGTCGCGTCTTTGTTAAACGGTGGTGTTATCAAACAGGAGGAAAATATGTGGTGTCCGGTAACACTTGGCATACCGAATGCTTTCCTGCAACAATAGCATAGTTTAACGCTTGAACGCATTTCGAGGGCGAAAGCTGTGTAATGACGGCAGGAGTATCATCGAGAAATAATTCCCGCAGGAAACATTCCTACGCTGCAATCAAGCGAATTGACCTGGTTCTCTATGAAGCTCGCACATGCCGCTCTCGAGCGTCGACATGCCGAGTTCGCATGCTGTTGTACCCAATGCTGCGCATGGAAAGACGAAAGAAAAAAAAAGGTACTCAGACAAAAAAAAATTAAATTATGGGGTTTTACGTGCCAAAACCAGTTCTGATTATGAGGCACGCCGTAGTGGAGGACTCCGGAAATTTGGACCACCTGGGGTTCTTTAACGTGCACCTAAATCTAAGTACACGGGTGTTTTTCGCATTTCGCCCCCATCGAAATGCGGCCGCCGTGGCCGGGATTCGATCCCGCGACCTCGTGCTCAGCAACCCAACACCATCAGAGAAAAAAGAAACAGCAAAGGAAATGTTGCAATACCAGCGGAAATGTTGCAATACCTTTTTATGTGCTTTCTTTTAACGAAGCTCCCTTTGCCTATTTCTCTAGGTTTGGCATTCATATATATATATATATATATATATATATATATATATATATATATATATATCTGAACAAGAAGAAAGGAAACCCAGGGGCCCACTATTTATTAGTCATATCGTAAGAAGCCGACAAAGACACCAAGGACAGCATAGGGGAAATTGTACCTAAATAATTGAATTAAAGAAATGATAAATTAATGCAAATTAAAATGGCTGAAAAAAAGAACAAAACAAACAACAACTGGCTGCAGCTGGGGCACGAACCCACGCCTTCGAATTACGCGTGCTCTCTCTCTCTCTCTTCGACTCGCATAGACTCCAACATGTGAGTTCAGAGGCTGCATGATTTTTTTATTGTATAGCTGGATAAGTTTATACAGCCGTACAACTTACAGCTAACAGCATATACAGGGTGTTTCAGCGAACACTTTCAAAATTGATTTAAGGTTGCCTGTGGCAGATAGCCCGATTATAGTTAATGAGCTGGTCTACTCGAAGAGGCGAACATTACTTGCACAAAAAATTGAAATGCATAAACGACTAATTAAAAATATCACTAATTAAGTTTTTAACTAATTACCTGATGGCCCATACTGCAATTTACAAGCTGTAGCCGTGGAGTTCGCAAGGCGGATCCACTTGGAACGAATTCTCGGGATGACACCAGCTTCGAGATATCAATTCCCGAACTTTGCGGAGAAATGCATTGGCGTTCCATTTAATTTTGTGCTTCAATGCATAAAACGACGTTTTTTTTTAAAGAACTTAACTGGAACGCCAATACAGTTCTCCGTAAAGTTCGGGAATTGATATCTCGAAACTGGTGTCATCCCGAGAATTCGTTCCAAGTGGATCCGCCTTGCGAACTCCACGGCTACAACTTGTAAATTGCAGTATGGGCCATCATGTAATTAGTTAAAAACTTAATTAGTGAATTTCTGTTAATTATTCGATTATGCATTTCAATTTCTTGTGCAAGTAATGTCCGCCTCTTCGAGTACACCAGCTCATGAACTAGAATTGTGCTATCTGCCACAGGCAACCTTTAGGAAATTTTGAAAGTGTTCGCTGAAACACCCTGTATATCGTTCCAACCTCATGCTACGGAAAAATAATTCAATTAAATTTTGGGGTAATTTGTCAAGAACACACAGTTTGGTTGTAATAGAAGCTGTATAGTGGGGGGATCCGGGCTACTTCGTACGATATGGGGCTCTTTCACATTCACCCAAATCTTGCTACACCAGTATTTTTTTTCTTCTTTCCGGCCTCATCGGAATCAGCTGGAATTCAATGTGGCCTCATCGCGGCGGCCATGAAATCAAACTTTCGTTGGCCACCGACGTGATTAGTTGCTCAAATTTACATTTACATCCCAGCCAGCCATTCCCAGTGATGGGTCAGTCGGAGCCACTCAGGTAATCAGATAGTTATATTTGATTACTTTTGCAAAATTAATACATTATTTCACAACACATGTGCTGCTCCGCAGGCGCTGCGGTAGCTTCGGGGCTGTGATATTCTGCTGCTGGTCACAGGGTTGCGAGTGTGGTTCTCGACTGCGGCTGGCACGTTCCGATCGGGAGGCTATATTGAACACGAACACAAAAACTCGTGTAACGAAAGTGCACGTCTCAGAAATCTGGGGGTCAAAATTTATTCCAAGACCTCCGCTACCGTGCCTTCCACATAACCCTAGTGTTACTTTGGGATATTATAACAAGACGACGACGAAGTTGCTCTTTGCTAGAACGCATCTATCTCGGCTAGCTATATTTCGTCCAATTTCCCACGATTTCCGGGGCGCTTTATGCGTCCAGCCTTGCGGCTATGGACGCGGAGCCTCCCGCAGTCCTGTGTGGCTAGAAGTCTGTTGTATCGTGCAGGATACTGGAAGGAGACATTACAGCCATTACTCAGTCCCTGACTGTTTATTCTATCTTCTTCTTTCTCTTCAGGCCGGCTCCAAGCACGCGCCATCTAATGGCGCTGCAGTCGGCAGCGATGCCTTATACAACATATCACCTCTTGGAAAAAAAAAAAAAACAAAACACGAAGAAAAAAAAAGAAAACGGTTGTTTGTCCATTATTGCCTAATGTAGTCCTGCAGCTTCTTCGGCGTCTTCTTGTTACGGGCGCTTCTTCTCACGCGGGCTTCGCATCCCGGCAGATTAAATGAAGCTTGTTGCGTGCGCTCTGCAGCAGGTGGTTCATGGTTAAAGCGTGCATTCTCATAGTTATCCGCGCTTGACGTGCCAGGTTGTGAAGGGTGATTTACAGCTGCAGTAGCGGAATTATCGGATGCCGGTGACCAGTTCATGACAGCAGAGGTACCGAACTTCATTTTGCTGATAGCCTTCGCGGTGAACGGCCGCTAACTTGGAAGCATTCCAGACACGGCCATCTTCTAACAGGTAAGAGGCGGGTCCACGCTTCTCAATAATTTTCTTGGGCGCAGAAAACTGTGGAGATAGCTTCCCATGAACTGCAGGTAATTTAACCCGGACGTAGTCACCAACGACGAAGTTGGGTTCCTTGGCACCGCGCTTTTCATCGGTGTAACGCTTCGACTTGATTTGCTTGTTCCTGAAGCGCTCTCGCAACTCCTGCAGTGCCTTTGAAGGGTCCGTGCTGAAACATTTGTCAGGCAATCCCACAATGTCGAGTCTGGTTCGAGGTTGTCGTCCATGAAGAAGAACAGCGGGTGCAACACCAGTAGTCGCATGAGGCGTACAGCGATATGTTTGCAGGTAATCAAGCATTGCTGTTCTCATATCACGGCGTTCTAACAGGGCCAATTGAATGTATGACTTCAATACCCTGTTAAATCTTTCAACCAAACCATTAGCTTGCGGGTAATACACAGAAGAGTTATAATGCGTGATTCCGCGCTCTGTGAGAAATTCTTCAAAATTCGCTGAAGAAAATTGTGGTCCATGATCGGATACGATACCGCGTGGATATCCTTCTCTTGCGAAAAGTTCAAGTACAAATTTCTTCACTGTATATGTTGTCGCATCTCGTACGAAAGCCACCTCTGGCCACTTGCTGTAATAGTCAATAACTGTGATGGCAAAACGGCAGTCGGCTGAAGCTTGCGTGAAAGGTCCCACAATGTCGATAGCGACTTTTTCCCAAGCTTTCTCGGGAAGAGTGACGGGCTGCATTGGAGCTGCAGATGTACGCGCGGATTTGTCGCATGACTGGCAAGTTACACATGTGCGCACAAGTTCTTCAATGTGATTATCCATGCATGGCCACCAATATGACTCTCTAAGACGAGCTTTGGTGCGACTAATTCCTGGGTGTGACTCATGTGCCAGATCCATAACACGGCGTGTCAAAGTTGTAGGCACGACAATCCTGTCACCCCGGCACAGAACGTCGCTAACAACAGAGAGTTCAGATCGCACGTGAAAGTACGGTAGCAGATCTTTTGACAGGGATTTCTTGTCAGGCCAAGAAGTAGTGATAAACTGCTTCACTTGAGAGATAACCTGATCGGCGGCACATGCTTCTTGAAGCTCTTGCATGGTAACTACTAGGGACAGAAGACATATAAATTCTTCTTCGGGTGCATCGCGGATGAAATTCTCTAGGGGCAGCCGGGAGAGTGCGTCAGCCACGACGTTTTCGCTACCCTTCCTGTACTCCATGGTGTAGTTGTAGCACAGCAACCGTGATGACCAGCGCGCAATCCTTAACGGACGGTGACCTGTGCCTTTCGTTGAAAGGAGCGTAACCAAAGCAGCGTGGTCTGTCCGCAAAATGAAAGGTCGGCCCCACAGGTAAACGTGCCAGTGCTCGCAGGCCCAGACGCAGGCAAGGGCCTCGCGTTCACCGACCGAGTACTTCCGTTCATGTGGTTGCAGAGTACGAGAGGCGAACGCGACAGTTTGCAGTGATGTTCCGTTAGCCTGCTGCAGTACAGCACCTAATCCATATCCTGAGGCATCAGTTGTAACGTACACAGGTAACTGAGGATCAAAAAGGTGAAGAACTTCGCAAGACGTTATCAGAGTTTTCAGCTGCTCCAAGCCGCTTTGTGCTGCTGCAGTCCAAGCGAAAGGCGCATTTCCTCGAAGCAAAGCACGCATTGGCTCCACAACATCAGAAAAATGCGGGATGAACTTGGAGTAGAAGCCTGCAAGTCCCAGCAGCGAACGAAGTTCATTGATATTTGTAGGTGATGGTGCCTTGGTTATCGCCTCGATAGATGACGTCAGTGGGAATAACCCTTTGGCGCTGACAACATGGCCAAGGAAAGTCAACTCTGCGACGTCAAAAACGCATTTATGATTGAGCCTGAGACCAGCATCAGAGAGCCGTTTCAAAACCGCGCGCAAATTGACCAAGTGATCCTCTCGGGTGCGTCCGTACACGATTATGTCGTCAATGTAAAATAACACGCATTTGCATCCTTTGAGGATCATATGCATCATCTTCTGAAACGCTGACGGTGCCGATGCCAGTCCGAAGCAAACCCTCTTGAAGCGAAATAGGCCGTCGTGTGTTATAAACGTCGTAAGATCACGACTTTCTGGACTTAGTGGCAATTGGTGATATGCCGAAGCTAAATCTAGCTTGGAGAATCGCTGTGCTCCAGCCAAGCTGTTCAAAAGTTCCTCAGTTTGTGGCAGGGGAAAACTGTCCACCACTATAGCTTTGTTTGGCTCTCGTAGATCTACGCACATGCGAATCGAGCCATCCTTTTTTCTGGCTACAACAATTGGTGAGACCCACTCTGAAGAGTCGACGCGCTCAATGATGTCCTGAGCTTCTAATTTTTGTACTTCTGCCGAGACTTGCTCACGAATGACGAGTGGTAGTCGTCTCAGCTTGCTGGCCACTGGTTGAACAGACGCTCGAACTCTGACCTTGTGAGTGAAACCCTTGACAGTTCCTAGCTGTTTTTCAAACAAGTGCTCGAACTCGGAACGTAATTCAGGAGGTAGCACAGGAGTTTCTTGTGTCATTAGCAGACACCTGAGCGGCGATCCTTGAATCTTCATATCCAGAGCTGCGATACCATCTAAACCAAGTATGGTTGTTCCTCCAGGCACAACGTACAGAAGAACAGAAGTGCATCGGCCGTGAAATGTGGCTGGAGCAATGAAACATCCTTTGATTGGAATTGCTGACTTAGAATAATCGAGGAGCTGGACGGATGTTGATGTCAGAGGAAATGCAGTAGCAAAATGACGTTGGTAAAGTTCTTCGGCTAGGATTGAAACCGATGATCCGGTGTCGAATCAGGAACGATACGGAAACTCCTTCAATTTCCAACACGGCATAAATTCCCTTCTTACGGCTCCAGATGTGACAAACACTTAAGTGATCGTCTGGGTCAGCTGTATCTTTGTCGTCTTCCGCGACATGCTGAACTTTTTTCGCAGACTTTCGGAGAGACTTGCAGACCTTTTCCAGATGGCCAATCTTTCCACATTTACGACACTTATGTGTCCTAGCTTTGCAGAGAGGGCTATTCGCAAGATGGTCTAAAGAACCACAACGATAACACTCTTGCTCTTGCAAGGCTCGACGACTTTCAGTTTGCTTCTTATAGCATGTGCACGTGCCACAGTGCTTCTCTTTGATCTCTGAAGTGTTTTCGTCATTAACGTGATGCACTTGTGCTTCGTGTCGTGCAAGTTCTTTTGCTTCTCTTGTCGCTTGATCATGCTGTCTCGCAATGGTAAGAGCCCGAGAAAGCGTAAGAGACTCTTCCAGAAGAAGACGTTCGCGCAAATATTCACTGGTAGTTTTTTCTATGAGCTGGTCGCGTATCATATCGTCCGCCAAGTCACCGAAATTGCATGCTCCAACGAGACCTCGTAGCACGGTGACGTAATCGACGGCCGTCTCACCTGGGGCTTGTGCACGTCGACGGAAACGGTGACGCGCTGCAGTGACGTTGACAGAGCTCTTGTAGTGGTCTGCAAGGATCACAATGGCGCGGTCGAACTCATCAGGGCCAGGAGCCGTCAACGTCTCTCCAGCGGCGCTCGAAGCCAAAAGGCGCGGGTCGTCCTCCGACGTCAGAGTCTGGAAGATACGTTGACCTTCCAAGCCCAAGCAGTTGAGCAGAATCGCCTTCCGACGCAAGGCAGGTAGGTCGGAGGCGCCCGACGCCACCATGTAGTTCTTGAACGCTTGAATCCATTGCTCCCATGGAATGACCGGGTGTCCAGGTGAGGATAGGAAAGGGGGTGGCGGTTGTAGTCCCGAAATACTCATCGTATAGGATGATAGGCAGCAATCGAAGGCACAGATGAGGGGCAAGCCGGTAGCACATGGGCTGTTAAATCCTCGTCGCCAAATATGTTGTATCGTGCAGGATACTGGAAGGAGACATTACAGCCATTACTCAGTCCCTGACTGTTTATTCTATCTTCTTCTTTCTCTTCAGGCCGGCTCCAAGCACGCGCCATCTAATGGCGCTGCAGTCGGCAGCGATGCCTTATACAACAAAGTCTACCACGGCGAGCTCTTCATTGACAAGGGGCAACCGGTCCACCAGCAGTGAAGACTCCACTGAGGCTCCTGCTCTCGTGGTCATGGATGCGGATCCTGCAATCCCGCCGGGCCAGAGGTCTACTTTGACAAGCTCCTCAAGGAAGCGAGGTACTTGGTCTAGCACCAGCGAAGACACTGAGATTTACTCAGTCACAGGCGACGACTCATCGGACGACAGCTTTGTATCGGTGAGGAGCCGAAAGGCAAAAAGAAGACTCATTAAGACGTCATCACCCGGGAGTACATCAACCCTGCATGCAAAACCTGAGCGCTGGCCGCACACCATCCTTTTCATCCCTGTGGATAATTCCATCAGCCTTCGAGGATTAAACAGGCAAGCTCTCTCCGTTTTCCTTGAGGGAATGGCACCAAATGAAATTAAGGAGGTCCGAATAAACACGCGAAAGAATGTCTTGGCTGTCGACACGACCCGGGGAAATGCGCTGGATAAGCTCCGACAGATAACAGAATTGGGAAACATCAAAGTAAGACCGGTTATACCAATGGAAGAAACCTGCACTGCCGGCGTAATCTACGACATTGACCTGGCAATTACGAACTCAGACCTGCCCATTCTGATTAAACCGGCGTATGAAGGAGTAGTCATAACACACGTATGCCGCCTTGGAAACAGCCGCTGCGTGAAGATAGTTTTCAAGGGCGACTCTATCCCTTCGCATGTCAAGGTTGGTCACTTCCGACATGTTGTTCGGCCGTTTGTCCCTAAGCAGCTTCAATGTCACAAATGCTTCAAGATTGGACATGTCGAGGGCGCCTGTGCAAAATCTGCAGTGTGCCCTCGGTGTGCGGAGTCGCACACTGCAGACATCTGCCGCGCAACCAACATTAGATGTGGCAACTGTAACGGTTCTCATGAAGCCACATCTAAAGACTGCCCACGGATCAAAAAAGAATTTGCTATCCTGAAACAGATGGTTAGGGACAGCTCATCTCACAGTGAAGCTTCTGAAAAGATCCGGCGTCGACGTCGACGTCATCGACGGAAACGTACAACTCAAGGTGCAGTTCATGCACAGATTGTGCCAACGCGATCAGCTTCGAGTACAAGCAGACACGAGATCACAAGGAGGCCTCCAACGGAAAATCCTTCCCGTGTAGAAGACTGGCCAGCGCTCCCGAGCACTCAGCCTTCCAAGGAGACTACACGTTTGATGCCTCCATCGAAGCAACCTTCAGTTGATGTTCTGCCACCAGTAGACCGCCAAATCATCCCGATGTTGCGGTCCGTAATTGAGGTCATCAGAGTAATGCTGACCAGCATGGAAACTCCATCCGCTCGGAGGGGACTACAAGTGCTGGACTCGCTGAGCCCAGTCCTAGCAACCCTCGAGTGAACCATGGCTGACAACCACCAGTCATTTCGTAAGGAGGTCAAAGAAGCATCGATTATTCAGTGGAACGCCAGAGGTCTAAGATCTCGCATTGCTGATTTTCGCCAGTTTGTACATATTAACCGATTTCCAATAATCGTTATCTGCGAACCAAATTTAACACACCCTATCAGACTATCCGGCTACGAGTCAATTACGTCCTCAAATAACAACGGAAATAGCAAGGTAGTCGTCTTTATTCGCTGTGAGCTTACTTACGTCATCCAGCCTGTGCAACCTCATGACGACAATCAGTATGTCTGCTTAACCGTCAAAAATAGAAAGCTCGCCTTTACACTTGTAGGCGCGTACCTATCTCCATCAAGCCGGTTTGATACCAAAAGACTAGAAGACATAATAAAAGCGTCCCCTGGTCCTTGGATTATCACCGGGGACTTTAACGCCCATCACACCATTTGGGGAAGCTCAAAAGTCAACGCAACCGGACGAAGACTCGCTTCGTTTTCCTCCAATCATGACCTCTTGCTGCTCAATGACGCTAGTCCTACGTTTCTACGGGGCACAGTGTACAGCAGCTGCCTGGACTTGACCTTTGTATCACGCCGCTTTGCCACGCGCGTTAAGTGGTTTTTGGACATTGAGACACATGGCAGCGATCACATCCCCACCTACCTCAAGATTGACGGCATGTCTAACACTCACCCGCCAAGCACACTACGAAGAATTGATTGGACTGTGTTTAAAAACCACCTGGAGGATGCTTGTCAAAAAGGTATTTTATCTGGACTGCAGGAAGCTATTAAAGAAGTGGCGCAGACCGCTATGTGCACACTCATGTGCTCATCGAAGTACTCGCAATTCGACCTGGAGTTGGAGCGACTTCGTGCTATTCGTCGTCGCGCCGAACGAAGATACCGACGCACGAAGTCCATTCACGATCTGAGGACAGCCCGGCGCACTCAAAAGAAGATACAACGCCGCATAGATAAACTGGAATCGGAGCGATGGACAAAGTATTGTGAGTCCCTTGACCCCCGCAAGCCACTGTCTCAAATATGGAGAACTGTGAGAGGCCTACGTTCCGTTCCGGAACAACGCTTTCCATTCAAGGCACTAGCACTTTTCCAACGCCGACAAGACCTCGACGTAGCGGAAGATTTCTGTGCCATGATTACAGGCCAGTCAGTGGGATCAAGTTCCCTTACATCTGACTACGTTCCGGACACACGGGACTCACGCATGGATCTGCCGTTCACCACTCAAGAGCTCGACGCGGCACTTGCCCTGTGTAATCGGTCGTCGTCCCCTGGACCAGATGGTATTTCTTACTGTACCTTGTGCCACCTCGGTGAACTAGCGCGAAGTGCCTTGCTGAACATCTTCAATGAGTCCTGGGAGAATGGAAACGTTCCTCAAGAATGGAAGACCAGCCGCCTGGTACCACTCCTCAAACCTGGCAAGTCTCCTCTAGAGATTACTTCCTACCGCCCAATCGCGCTGGCTAGTTGCATTGGGAAGGTGATGGAACGAATGATCCTCGCCAGACTTGAATGGTACCTGGAATGCTATGAAGTTTATCCAGACGCAATGGCTGGCTTTCGACGTCACCGATGTTCCATTGACAAGGTCATCGATTTGGTTACTTACGTTCAACATCAAAAGACGTGCAAGCGATTATCTGTCGCCATGTTCCTCGACATCCAAGGAGCATATGACAATGTTCTTCATGAGGCTATATTAGAGGCTCTGGAAATGGTTGGCCTCGGCGGTAGGCTTTATCGTTGGACACGCAGTTATTTACATATGCGGTCTCTATTTGTGAATACTGAAGACGGCCCAACTTCTCAACACTATACACACCGTGGAGTACCACAGGGTGGTGTGTTGAGCCCAACACTCTTCAATCTTGTGCTCATTGCCCTAGTAGAATGCCTACCAAATACGGTGAAGTTGTCAATATATGCGGATGACATATGCGTCTGGGCATCTGGCGTGACGCGCCCACAAGTACGTGCTAGGCTCCAAAAATCTGCGGCGTTGATAGCGACGTACCTTAATGAACAAGGCCTCAAGATTTCCCCAGAAAAATGCGCATTGATCGCATTTAGCCGGAAACGAATGACACCATACACCATAACCATCGATGGACAAAATATCCCTTACGTCAGAACGCACAGGTTCTTAGGGGTAATCATCGATCGTGACCTTTGTTGGAGTCCCCATGTCACCAACCTAAAGAAGCGCTTGACAGCCATCTCTCATCTCTTCAAGTTTCTTGGAGGAAAATCCTGGGGTACTTCAGTACACGCGATGATGCAACTCTACAGGACGCTGTTTCTCGGGTATCTGAGGTACAGCTTGGCAGTGCTGACCAATACCTGTAGAACTAACATTCGTACAATCGAAAGTGTTCAGGCACAGGCACTTAGGGTCTGTCTAGGGTTGCCACGATGTACATCAACATCAGAAACCATTGCAATTGCACATGACTACCCAGCCAAGATTCACATTATTATGGAAGCGCTCAGAGCACACGTCAGGCACCTTGCTCGCGCCCCTTCCCACCATCTAGCCTCACTGCCAGAAGACCGACCACGAGCCTCTTTTTGTCAGACAATACTGCCTTATCGTACATACCTTCCATCAGGTTACACAGCTGCAACGAGAGTTTTGTTTCCTCCTTGGTGCTTGGCTCAGCCACAAGTTCGACTGACAGTGCCTGGAATTCGAACGAAAGCCGAACTCTCATCACCAGCTCTCAAGCAACTTTCGCTGATCATGCTCTACGAAAAATACAGTGATCATACCCATCTATACACTGATGGTTCAACCGCCGTGGACGGTTCTGCAGGATCAGTGTTTTTTCCTGCGAAAGTCTCCACCTTGAAATTCAAGACATCACACCAGACGACATCGACAGCCGCGGAGCTTGCTGCTCTTCGTAGCGCACTTCGCATAATTCGTGAGGAACCACCTAACAAATGGAGTGTTTTCAGTGACTCCAAGGCAGCGCTACATTGCTTGCTTTCCGCCTTACACCGTGGACCCTACGAACAACTAGTCCTCGAAATCCGAGAGCTCCTTCATTGCCTCGTCGAGCAAGGACACGACGTCACCTTTCAGTGGCTCCCTAGCCACTGTGGCGTAATGGGCAACGAATATGCTGATGAAGCTGCTCGATCTGCTCACGAAGACGGCGCACAGGAACCAATCCCGCTGTCACGAACAGATGCAGCAGCGAAACTTCGAGTGCTTGCAAACGATGCCACACAATCGTTGTGGAACACACCTAGTTTGCAACACACACGTCTGCATCGACTGGACCCGTGTCTTCGACTTCGACCTCCACCTGGACTATCCCGACCCGAAACAACAGTACTTTGCAGATTGTGGCTTGGTGTCGCATTTACAAAGTCGTTTGCTTTCCGCATCGGATGGGAGGATAGTGCTACGTGTGATCACTGCGGCGACGAGGAAACAATCGAGCACATACTTTGTCACTGTCCCCAATACAGCGCACATAGGCAGTCACTCGCGACCGCGCTGGCACGTCTTGACGACCGGCCGCTTTCGGAGCAGACAGTCCTGGAACGCCGGCCTATACAGTCGTCACACAACAAGTCATTCAAGGCACTCTTGAAGTTTTTGCGATCGAGTGGACTATCTGACAGACTATAGTTCTCACAGACGTTTCCAACCTCCTCCTTTTCTTTTTCTTTTTTTTTCATTCCTTGAAATTTTTTTGTGACTGCTTTTTCTCTTCCCTATTCTTTCCGCCTTTCATTTCCCCTTCCCCTTCCCCCAGTGCAGGGTAGCAAACCAGAATCTTTTCCGGTTAACCTCCCTGCCTTTCCCACCACGTTTCTCTCTCTCTCTCTCTCTCTCTATAACAAAGCCATGGATCATAAAATTCTTCGCGGACTTCACTGTGCAATCTGCCGCGTCATTGAAAATGATTTGCTGCTTTCGTTGTAGATATATGAAGCACATTGTTTCGCTCGTTCAGGAAAGAGGCAGGAGGGTTCACATGCCACTAGACCGATGCAGGCGAGGACGTTCAATCTGATTGGTCGATTCAGTGACAGCGCTGCACGGGGACCACTCGAAGTTTGGAAAGCCTCTTGCCGTCTTGGAAAGCAACAGTTGTCAGTGTCAAAAGCGAATACACCAGCTGAGTCAAAAAAGAAAAAAAAAAAAGCTTCGAAGTCACTTTTAAAGAGTTAATCAAGAATTTAAGGCGTAATTTTTGCTCCATGAATACGTACCCGGTGAATCTAAACGCCCGTCTTTTGCCCGTACAGTAAAATATAATCGCGAAGAACAAAGCAAACTTTTTTGACGACGAGAAAAGCGCGAACAGCGGCAACACTTCTTGTGGCTGTGCCAAGAATGTGGCTTGCGACATTTGGAGATGCTTTAGCAGCTTGGTAGAAGCCCCGGTGATGAGAAACAGGTGAATAACTGTCCACACAACACCGAGGTCCATCACTGCGGTTGTGCTCCGGTGCCGGTGCAGTTCCTGCCATCGCAGTAGTTGTCGTGGGCGTCGTTGTAAGCGCCAAAATGATCCGTACTTCAGAAAATACGTACGTGAGGTAGAACCAAGGAGGTTGGTTGAACTAAGCGCTACAGTAGACGTCGTGAAACGGTGAAACATGGGCACCCCATTGGGCACGAATTCGTACTGAACAGGACCCCCACAACGCACGCTCCATGGCAGGCTGGCAAGAACGTCACGCAGGAGAAGTTACCAGCTTTTCTGACCGGCAGCAGGCCAAGTTCTTGGTAAACAACATCCATAATAGCTACAGCAAATACATGTAACCTGTCATTTGCACTCTTCATGGCGGGTTACGTCATAGTGCGGTGGTATCGGTGCCGATCGGCACCGATATATACGAGCTTCGTAACTCGACGAGAGCGGGTATAGAGTCAGAAATTGAGCTGACGCATCCACACCCGACCACGTTTACATGCATCTCGCCAAGAGGGTGGGACGATTTATTATTGCGGTAGCAATTATATGGGCACTTCCACCGGATTTCTGCCGTCGGCGTCGCCGTCGCTGTCACCGTCGCCGTCGCCGTGAGGTTCCGTATAGATAAAATCTTCGCCGCGCGCCGTATGCCCGAGCGGAAGCGTGCGGGGACGCACGCTGTCACGGAGAGCAAACGCACTCAATCTTCCACGCGCAAGCAAGGAAGCGGGAAGCGAGCGCCGGAGGGAAAGGGGGGGGGGGCGCATTTCTACTCTGCCAACAACCGCGCTCGTCGCTCGCTCGCAGCGTCTCTTATCTCCACACGGCTCTGACCTTTATGCGCCGTGCATTCGCCGCTCAGTTTCCGTTGAAGCGATAGACCGCACGTACCTTCGCCCGCTGCGGCGTATATGCGCTTGCTGCCAGCGTTTTGACAGTCGTTGTCTGCAGTCATTCAGTGTGATCTATTCATGTTTGTTTGTGCGCGCTCACATCACAGTTAGTAATAGTCGGGCCACATTTTCCAACGCACGCTACACATACAATGCTGCCCGGATCGGCAGTGCAGCGCTACAGGTGTGTCCCTTCGCACGCGCTGCCCACGGGCAGCGCTTCTCATCAACGCCACCGTTTCACACGCGCCTTCTCGTGGTCATCGAGTCTCTCTTCATGTCGGTCTACTTACGCCGCAGTACACCTGCTTACTTAATCAGCTCATGTATACTACAATTTATATTGCTACCAAAGCCGCTCACCTTACTTCGTATGACATTGCTGTGTTGCTATCGCATTCATTGCTTCGCCCTTATGGCGAAACTGTGACATTCTTGATTTACTGACTTGTGTATTTATTATGAATTGCACACGCATGGAAAGAGTGGGTGCAGTACTGTCTCCTCTTACCTCTTCCCCAGTGTAGGGTAGCAAACTGGGCATCTATCTTTTCGGTAACCTACCTGAATTTCTTATCTCTTTTATCTCTCTCTATCTCTCTCTATTATGAATTGAAAATGTTGGCAACAAGCACACGAGTGAACATACACCTTGCAGGCGGGCGGGTTGACAGGACTCGCGTCGACAAATCGGCTCGACCCGAGTCTATCGGGCCTTTATGTACGCGTATAGCTATGGTTACGAGAAAAAGACCTAGATGAATGTCATTCTCAAATATCGTCAGAGCTAATGGCCGATGCAAGAAGGCGATAAGGTGTTGTTTTCGATAAATATATATATTTTTTCGTGTGCTTTGTTCCAAAACCATTCCGCCGCAAATATTTATGCAATGCATATTTTTTTTCTCGTATCTGTCTTGTGGATCTTCCCGCTTGCGTGATGTCACTTTTGAATCAGATGACTAAATACTTGCTCACTGCTCTAGCCTCACTTCCTCACTGCTCTAGCACCTTTCACAGAGGGAAAGGTGCTAGGACCTTAGCCTCAGACGTCGTCTGCGTACTGAGTGACACGAGACTGCTGCTGGGGATATGGAAAACTACTACACTGTGCGACCGCATCTAAATGCGGGTTTAGCACTCACTTGTGTATTTGCGCGCATATTCCCCGTCTTTCGTTTTATTTTTTCCTCATATTTACAGCAGTCAACAAAAAGGTATGATATTTTGCATTTGTGTCCTCTGAGCTAAACTGCTCAGGAAGTTGCGTATTTCAATGTGTCACAAGGAAACCGTATATGTAAACCAGTATGTGAAAATACCTGCGTGTTGGTGAGGAATATTTTAATAACTGTAGAGGTTAGCCAAGTGAAACGTGCTTGGCATGCTACCGCTGTAGGTTCAATGTATCAGAAGAGCTCAAAGAAGGATAGAAAAAAAAAACAGCATATACGCATCCACTGGCACACAAACTCGGAAATGTGGGCAGCAGTGTGCACCATGAAATAAACAAATTAGAAGTTTATGACACCGTCAATAAACAAACTGTAGTCCATTTCTCCCCCTTTTACTGGTTCACCTTGTTTAAAATGATAATCAATCACGTTTATTTTAACGTGCCCGGTGCTGGTGGACGCATACATTAAACTACTACTACTACTACTACTACTACTAACAATAATAATAATAATAATCCTAATAATAATAATAAACAACAGCAACTAATAGCTTAGAAACGTGTGTAGCAAATTTCTAACAGGCAACTATAATACTGTATTTATTTATTTTGGCTACTATATGTGCCTCCTAACCCATGCATCTTTTATTTCTTCTTTTTTCTCTTCTCTTCTTCCTCCTCTATCTGTGTCTCTCTCGATGACGAGTGTAGGTACGCTTCTTTAAAATCTCGAAACCAGCGAAGTTAGCGCCAATCAAGGTTTCCGCAGAAGGACTTAAACGAAAAAGCCGCACGCATTCGTGGTGTCCGTCTTCGAGGTGGTGGCACCTGCAGGCGCTGCGTTGAGAACCTTCCCTGCCCTCTTCCGAGAACTGGCCCGGGCCTTTTTTCTGTTGGCGCCCTCACGCAGATACGGGATACCCCGGGTGTAACCCCGAGGAGGACGATGCGACGGCTCGGCAAAGATGATGCCGCGCTCAGTTGAAAGCCCTGCCATGCCATACTATGGTCCCCTCGGGGTGGTGGCGGCGACACACCACTCAGCTTCTTTCTTTTTTCCCGAGGGCCGTTTCGCTCGATCACTTACGCACGGCATCTTCCGTCAGGAATATAACAGGCGCCGGAAAAGATAGAAAGAAGGGCATGGAAAGAGAGTGGACGTAAGTAAGTAGGGAAAGCATAAACAACAGACAGAAAAAAAAGGAAAGAGCGACAGCAATGAAGAGAAAAAGAAGGCGAGAAAGAAAAAAAAAAGCACTACGAAGGAAAAGTTTGAGAAAGTGAAAGGCTCGAAAAGTATCTCGCCGCAGCCTTCCTTTGAGCACGAAATGGGGGATGACGGGGTTTAGCCGAAGGCGGCGGCAGGCAGGGTGGGAGTGAGGCGTGTATTGTGAAGAAGTGAGCCTCACCTCCTCCCCGCTTTGAAATGCACACATACATACCAGCAGCGGCGGCATCCCAAAAGCGAAAAACAGCAAACGAGCACGACGGAAGAGAGAGAGAGAGAAAAAAAAACCTTCGGTGGTGGATACTTCAATCAGCGGGGGGGGGGGGGGGGGGGGGGGGCGACCACGTGGCGACAGGGGCGCGCGTTCTCTGCACTGTTGTTATTGTCCTCCTCTCGGCGACGACGGTACAGCTTTGCATTGCTCCGCGAACAAAGCCGCCCACGCGTACGATGCACTGCCCATGGGGCGTAGGTTTGTAGTTGACTGTGGGCGACGAGAATGGCGGGCAGGGCACTGCGCACGTACCCGCCCGTGTGGCTCTCAACGGCTATGACGCACCACTGCCGAGCGCAAAGCCTTGGGTTCGATTCCGGCAGCAGAACTATCGTTAGGGCCCATAACGTCACTGCGATTAGGCATAAATGCTGGCTCATTTTGAAGGGATGCTTTACCATGGTGGAGTGTCCATATGCAAGATGTCATTAAATGTGAAGAATCCGCCATATACCATCACACTATGCCCCTGCTGACCATCCATGATGGGGCCCCCAAGGGTGATGTCAAAAATACGGGTACGGCTTTCTATATTCCCGGAATTTCTAAAACAATCGCGAATACCTACCGTGGGCATTGGGCATCTAACACATGAATATATGCCGAAGGAATATGACTCCTCGGTGAATGTGTATGCAGACGGATCGGTCTCGTCGTATGCGTCTGGTGCGGCTTTCGTCGTGCCTGCGCATCAAGTCATTCGACGGTTTCGTCTGCGTAACAAGACGACACTATATATTTCGCGACAGCCTTCTTAAGTATGGACAGTCTTCAGTGACGCAAAATCGGCTCTACTTAAGAGTTGCAATGAAAGAAGGCTCTTACATAGCCTTGGCTCTTCAAACTGCCAAGCTATACACATTAGCGGAAGAGAAAAGCCACCACATTGCATTTCAATGGATTTCGAGCCACTGTGGTGTACACGGCAACGAACTGGCCGATGCCGAAGCAAAGAAAGCACTCGAAGGACCAGAGTCACTGCTTGCAATTCCCTTTTCTATGGCACGATCAACTACGTCATTCTCTGGTCTCGTGCATAGCGTAATGTGTCAGGTTCGGACTTTCGGTGTAACCAGCCGTGCTGCGACAAAGGAGTCCGAACTACTAATGCAAATTTTGATTGAACTGGACTCATAGAAAAGCGGCAGTGAGAGAACCTTTCTTTGACTTCATTATCTATTGGCCTCATACGGTTGTGACTAACAAAAAACCGGGCCCCTCGGTTCCCCTTCTTCTCGTTCAGTGAGAGGACCAGTAATGGTCATCTAGTCTTGTTCTCGGAACGCGCACGCGTGGCTTTTGCAGACGCGGGTGCGAAACATTTCTTTGTCTTCATTGCTCCAATTGTTGTCTCCAGCCCTTATGAATCTGACGTACTAAGCAGAAAATCTGTTATTAAGAACGAACGTTCCTGTGCGTTTGCATGACATTGATACTGGTCGACCCTTGGTTCTAGGCTATGGCTCACCCTGTTCGCCAACTGTTGATCAGTTCAAATCTCCACATTGCAGGGAACCCTTTGTCTCGTTTTCTGTGGATTGCGTGCTTTTATGCCATGAGCCCTCCAATAAAAATGCGCCCGGCACTTCCTCTGGTGACGAGCGAGCAATGTGGGAGTTTGCACCCGCGCAAACAAATTGATGGCCTCTACCGACGGAAATCACCATGCACTGCAGCAAATGTGCATCGCACTAAACCAGTAAATCCAGCCAAGTACACGGCGTTGTGCGTCCTCAGCGACCGGACCAGGTATTGCCGGTGTTGGACCGCACAAACATGGCGTATCGAAAATATATTATTACGGATGATCGATGTTGATTTACAGATTAAGACCAGGATGGATGAGAGGTCGCCACGATGTCGCCACCGAAATGTAGCCGTGGCTGCCACTGAGCTCTTCGTTCTCCTCTTCTCCTATCTTCTCCTCTTGGCCACGTTACAATCCCCCTTTCGCAGACGAAGCCCACTGGGAGAGTCACTGTTCTGTGGTGGGGTGTAGTAGCGCTTAAGACGTGCAACATGAGCAAGCTGGGTTTTCTTGGAACGCCTATCTGTAGACAAAGCCCGTGAAACCACGTATACGTTAGGTCGCTCGGGCGATCTATAACAAGGAACGGGCCCACATAATGTGACAAGAGCTTGCTACACAAGCCACGTTTGCGTTGTGGGGTCCATGGCAGCACTAAGTCACCTTTTTCAAAATAAATGGCTCGATGGGAACTATCGTACTGATCCTTCGAGCGGTTTTGCGATGCCAATGTGCCAACGCGTACTATTCGGCGGGCTTCCTCGGCGAGGCAAAATGTCTTGGCGACGGAATCCTCAGCGTCCAGAGAAAATGGCAGAATCGGGTCGATGAAGCTCCGCGGCGATCGGGCATAAAGCAGATAGAAAGGGCTGTAACGTGGCGAAGAGGAGGAGACAGAAGAATAGGAGAACGACGAGCTCAGTATAGCAGCGATGGAAAGGGGAGCTGGTGGAGGATTGTACGGATGTTGACCATCACGGAACTCAGTGTTCAATTCCGTGCAACTACATAGCTCCCCTCTAACAATCTGTCTAATGGTCGTTGCGAGAGCGACTGATGGGATGTCGTCTTGAATGCTTGCAACAGTTATTACGTTTGCTAGCCGGCAAAACTTCGAGGTTATGCGGCGCAGTTTGAGAGCCTCAAAGGTACGGCAATGACGTATTACGTCGGCCACTGAGCTAAGTTTCTCTTTACAAATGAGGAAGTTGTAAACGTCTTCCACGACTCCCTCCAACAAATGGCCAACTTTGTCCGCCTCTGACACACGAGGATTGGCCGTTCTGCATAGCTTGAGTACGTTTTCTATGTAGGTCGTGCACGCCACAGGGTTGACGCCATAAACAGCTATACCTGCAAAATGCTTCGCAATTACTTCGATTCCGTGGGATCTGTATAATTTTTAACTGAACAAATCCGGCTGAGAAATGCCACAGCGGAATAATAACTACAGTGTCAGGGGCCCGCCTAGCGCTGACATGTGTCCCAAAAGTGAAAGCTCCAAAAGCTTTTCAGAACCCCAAGGGTGCAATCCGCCTTCACTTTAGGGAGATCCACAAGAATCCCCACGAAGCCTGTGTGACTCATGGATTTACCCGCGAAGAAGCGACGCTTTTATACCGCATCAGAACCGACTCCGCGTACACCCCAGCTTGGTTATTCAAAACTGGGCTTCGCGCATCCCCATTCTGTGCTTTCTGTGGTGACATTGGTGACATCGAACATTTCATTTGGATATGCCCGCAGTTTGACACAGAAAGAAAAGCGATGGTCGACAGCCTACAAAAGAGCGGTCTTACGCACAGTACCTTTGAAGACGTCGTTTTCCCCGGAGGGCCTGCGACAATCAGGAAGAGAGCGCAACGACTGCTGATAGCCTTCCTGCGAGACACGGGGCTCAACGACACCTGGTGACACACCCCTGATCTCAACTCGAAGGAGAATCAGGCGGAACAATTGCCAGCTATGTATGCCAGGCTAACCCCGCCTGCTTCAACACCACCACCACCACCACCACCACCACCACCTACAGTGTCAGGGTTCAAAAAAACGGACAGAAGAAAATGTCAGTTTCGCCCTAAGGGCGAAGCAATGAATGCGATAGCAACACAACAATGTCATACGAAGTAAGGTGAGCGGCTTTGGTAGCAATATGAATTGTAGTAAACATGAGCGGAATAAGTAAGCAGGTGTGCTGCGGCGTAAGTAGACCGACATGAAGAGAGACTCGATGACCACGAGAAGGCGCGTGTGAAACGGTGGTGTTGATGAGAAGCGCTTCCCGTGGGCAGCGCGTGCGAAGGGACACACCTGTAGCGCTGCACTGCCGACCCGGGCAGCACTGCATGTGTAGCGTGCGTTGGAAAATGTGGCCCGACGATTACTAACTGATTGAACAAGCGTGGTGTGAGCGCGCACAAACAAACATGAATAGATCACACTGAATGACTGCAGACAACGACTGTCAAAACGCTGGCAGCAAGCGCATACGCCGCACCAACGGGCGAAGGTACGTGCGGTCTATCGCTTCAACGGAAACTGAGCGGCGAATTCACGGCGCATAAAAGTCAGAGCCGAGTGGAGATAAGAGGCGGTGCGGACGAGCGAGCGACGAGCGCGGTTGTTGGCAGAGTAGAAGTGCGCCCCCCCCCCCCCCCCCCGCGCTCCCTCCGGCGCTGGCTTCCCGCTTCCTTGCTTGCGCGTGGGTGATTGAGTGCGTTCGCTCTCCGTGATAGCGCGCGTCCCCGCACGCTTCCGCTCGGGCATACGGCGCGCGGCGAAGATTTTATCTATAGGGAACCTCACGGCGACGCCAGAAATCCGGTTGAAGTGTCCATATAATTGCTATCGCAATAAAATAAATTGCTGCATATGCTAGTTTCTGATTTGAAAATCAATAGTGTTACGCGTGCCGGAGCATTGGAGAAATCTGCTGTAGCAGTCTCCGAGCGTAGCTGCTCGTGCTTCCTGTCGAAGTTTCGAGGGCTCATAGTTTCAGCGAACTTTGCGGAAACCTGAGCACGCCTATTTTACACAGCCGTCATCAGGCAGTGTGAACTATAGGCACGCTGACGCCTGGCAATAAAGCACGCCGGAAATACGTTCTGTGTCCCTGTTGTCACTTGCTCGCACTGTCACGTACGCACGTATACATAGTGACACCAGCTTTTTGGCTCGAAGCGAAGTTAAAAAAGAGATTCACGACTGACAGCGCGTGCAGAAACGCCTTACGTGTCGTCTCTTGACGTCAGCCAGGTGTCGACGCGGTCGTGTTCCAGGGAACAGGATACGTGCTACTGTCGCAGCGTCTATGCATCCTCCTTTTGTGCACATTCTGGACATGCCAGCTATCGAGTGTCCGCATTTCTCGAGTTTCACTTACACCGCACGTGCAGCTCGCCAACGAACCGTAGTGGTTTGCTTGCTTCCAGTTCATGTGGGCTTCTTTGCATCATCGCCTAATAATAATATAATAATAATAATAAT
The DNA here is from genome assembly GCF_013339745.2 of Dermacentor silvarum. Lineage (NCBI taxonomy): Eukaryota > Metazoa > Arthropoda > Arachnida > Ixodida > Ixodidae > Dermacentor > Dermacentor silvarum. Next base: position 89,474,605 of record NC_051161.1, read on the forward strand.
AATAATAATAATAATAATAATAATAATAATAATAATAATAATAATAATAATAATAATAATAATAATAATAATAATGACATTTGGATGAAAGCACATCGCTTTGAAAGCATATAGGTTTTAGCTACTCCACTAGCACTACATATAAAAAGCACACACACACACACAAACTTTGCCGTGCTTCTTTATTGCAATATTTTTCGCAGAATATGCTCGTATATATTCCAGAGATATACTCGTATGTTCTTTTATATATAGATATACTTACGTTCTTTTATATCCGTTGAATATATAAAATAATTCTCGTTGCAAACGAAGTAGTTCATTGAACACGCGTCTGGGTGTTCAAGTTTATTGTAGGAACAGACGGCAACGACGAAATGCCTCTGAACAATATGCCTCTATGAGCCAAGGGTGGATCCAGCGTTGTATCCAGAAAGAGAAAAGGAAGGGGGGGGGGGGGGGGGGGGGCTCGAGCGGCCAGTCGCGCGGCCATTTTGCATGTATTCGCCGGCTTCTTTCACGTTCCGAAAAACCTTTTTATGTAGCACGCATTGAGCAACAAAAGAGCTGTACCGGGAGTTTTTCTTGTTGCTCTACAATTTCCTCACTGACATTTTCATACTTTGGGCAGTACTCCTCGAGTTAGACAATTATTTACAACTACCTAATCAAAATCACTGGCTGCAACTCCACTGTACTGGAATCAATATGCACTAGGTTTTCTTCGAGTAACGCAATTGCTTTTTTTTTTAAATCTTGGTGCTTGATAGTTGAGGCAACCTGTATATTACATAAGCGGGAGAACAACGATTGCGGTATGAAGAAGAAAAAAGAAAAGAAAACTAATTTGGCACTGAATTAAACTTAGGGTCAGTGGGTGCTGCAGCTCCTGCCTTCAAATTATCTCTTTTATCTCCGAGTGTTTTCAGAAAACAGGGAAATGCGCAACAAGCGAGCGGCAAGGAGCTGGTAACATGCGAGGCTTCCGTGGGAAGAAACCGCGTTGCGTGATTGTCTGATCGCGCAAGAAACGAAACGGGTTTCATTGACGAAATAGGACATACTTTCACGCGTACGTACATCGTTT